>NC_044361.1:1801558-1921558 GCF_007364275.1 Archocentrus centrarchus
AGACTGCTCCTGCAAACATCAGTGAAACAATGGGTCGCTCTCAGGAGCTCAGTGAATTCCAGCGTGGTACCGTGATAGGATGACACCCGTTCAATAAGTCCAGTCCTGAAATTTCCTCACTACTAAATATTCCACAGTCAGCTGTTAGTGGGATTATAACAAAGTGGAAGCGATTGGGAACGACAGCAACTCAGCCATGAAGTGGTAGGCCACGTAAAATCACAGAGTGGGGTCAGTGGATGCTGAGGGTCATAGTGCGCAGAGGTCACCAACTTTCTGCAGAGTCAGTCACTACAGACCTCCAACCTTCATGTGACCTTCAGATCACCTCAAGAACAGTGAGAGCTTCATGAATGGGTTTCCATGGCAGCTGCATCCAAGCCTTCCATCACCAAGCTCAATGCAAAGCGTTGATGCAGTGGTGTAAAGCACGCCGCCACTGGACTCTAGAGCAGTGGAGACGTGTTCTCTGGAGGGATGAATCACACTTCTCCATCTGCCAATCTGATGGAGGAGTCTGGGTTTGGAGGTTGCCAGGGGAACATACCTGTATGACTGCATTGTGCCAAGTGTAAAGTTTGGTGGAGTGGGGGTTATGGTGTGGGGGTGTTCTTCAGGAGTTGGGCTCGGCCCCTTAGTTCCAGTGAAAGGAACTCTTAATGCTTCACATTACCAAGACATTTGGGACAATCTGATGCTCCAACTCTGTGGGAACAGTTTGGGGATGGCCCCTTCCTGTTCCAATATGACTGCACACCAGTGCACAAAGCAGCTCCATAAAGACATGGATGAGCCAGTTTGGTGTGGAAGAACTTGACTGGCCTGCACAGAGTCCTGACCTCAGCCTGATAGAACACCTTTGGGATGGATTAGAGCGGAGATGGAGAGATGGACATTAAACTTTTCCTCTCTTTATTGTCATTGTGACAATTAAAACTAAAAATCTGTGTACCCAAAATTCACTAATATTACTTTACACAAGGTCACACAAAGCTGTCGGCCCACCGTGACAGACAAAAGTAGAAGTTCTTTAATGAAGGTGGCAAGAAAGATGTCTTTAATGTGGCTCACTTACAGTACAGCCAAAAGGCCATTCAACTTAAAAAGGTCATTGTTGGTGCTCATGCTGATCAAGTGAATGAGATCTATCCACTTTTACTCACTATATTTGCTGGTGGTTTTACAAACTGCACACACGCCTCTCGTTTCTTTTGTTTTGAATTAGAGGGCAGCTGCTTCTAGTACAAATGCTCCAATAAACTAACAATGAACTCTCTGGTTAGAAGTGGTGGATCCAGACCGCTGCTTACATTAGGGGTGGAGCAGAAGCTGATGTCTTGGTATTTTTTCTTCTGAGAGTTCCTGACGCTCATACAGTAATTACAATTTACATGGGCAGCGGTGGCACTGTTAAAATGTGTCCACGTGGAAACAATGACCAGAGAGAAATTCTTCTGCAAAAAATAAAAAGGTAAGATAAACAGCTGTTACACGAGTATGAGCAGAGCCTCCCAACAGGCATCACCACTGGTTGTGGGAGGTGGCCCACTCCTTGGCTCCATCCCTGCTTCTTAAGATCAAACACCTGACAGACAAATTTAGCAACCAGTTGGGGAAGAAAGTGAGCCAAAAAACAAACAAAAAAACATGTCGTAAGCAAGAAATACAGTAATGAGTTCCAGGAGTTGGTGGAAGAACAATTAATTAAGCTAACTTTAAAGAATCCTCACAGACTACAACTTAGAAAAAAATGTTCATTTTATCACTGACCCCCCCCCCCCCCCCCCCCCCCCCCACCCCCACCCCCTCTGAGTGCTACCGGAGAGCTTAAATATCAGACTTTTAAATAATCATTTAATTCACTGGATTTTTACACTCACCACCCGTCAGTCCGATGAGAGGAAAAGTTCCTCACATGTGTCTGTGCTCACATGTGGGCGCAGATCAGGTGCAGTATGTACATGTAACTGCTGTTCCCATACAGCTCAACAAAGCTTTGATCCCTACTACACTCAATCTCCTTCAGCCTTGAAGAGATGTCAGATGAGAAGCAGGGAGGATAAAAGTGTGTGTGTGTGTGTGTGTGTGTGTGTGTGTGTGTGTGTGTGTGTGTGTGTGTGTGTGTGTGTGTGTGTGTGACAAAGAGGGAAAGCAGTAGGAGAAGTGGAGGGAGAGTATTCTCACCTATTAGATCATTCACCCAGCCCTCGCACGGCGCGTCCCGGGTTCCCCATTGCTCACCCAAAGCGTCCACACGGCGTCACTGTTGCTGCGCTGCTAGCGCCTTGAATCCGCCCCCAACTCCACCACACAGGAAACAAGGTTACTGCCCAAGAGATGTCACTTCCGAAACACCCACTCCCGCTCGCTTGCTCGCACTCGCTCTCTCACGCCCCCAGCCTATTGCCATGACAACCGAGAAAAGAATAGAATATAAGTGAGTGTTAAAGAGAGACAGGGAAAAACGGGGATGGAAAGAGAGGGACAGAGAGGGGAGGAAAGAGAGGCAAAGAGGAAAAATGGACAATAGTGAAAGAGGGGAGAGAATGGAGTGAGGGTGGTGGTGATGGTGGGGGGGGGGGGGGGGTGAATGAGTGGGCGGAGAAAGGATGGATGACAGAGGAGAGAGGATGAGAGACTGAAGGAAAGAGGAGGCATGTGATGGGATGTGGTCGGGGAAAGGGAAGAGGAGAGAGGTGTAGATGTGGTGGATGCTGCGAAGAAGAAGAGAGAGAAATGAAGTGATCAGAGACAGAGAGAGGGAAAGAGGGAAGGAAGGGAGGAAGGAAGGAGGACACTTTTTTGGGAATAGGGAGCCCACATCTTGTTCCCATAGCAACACAGCCATCCATGAAATACTGACTTGTACCTCCCTCTCACTCTCTTACTCTCTCTGTTTCTGTCTCTCCATCCCTCCCCCTCTCCTTTTCTCCTTCCATCTCTAACTATATATACACGCACACACACACACACACACACACGCACGCAAACACACACACACACACACACACACACACACACACACACACACACACACACACACCGTGAGCGTAAGTTGGCACAGAGTATGTATGCAGTAATCCAAGCTCTGCAACATTGTCAAACACATCAAACCGGCACCAAATATACCATCGATGTATCGCACCATAACAATTAATGTGTTTTTACTCTCATATAAGCCATATTTTGGCCTGTTCGCGTTCTTTAATACAATACTAGCACTCCACATGTACATCAACAGAGTTACTGGTGGCTGTAATCGCTCCTCCTCTCCAAGCTGGCTGCAAAGCAATCCTTCCTGAGGCTACTACAGCGTAAAGGGTTGGTGTATGCTGCAACAAACCTGTGTCATTGAAACGTAGCTAAAGGCAAGAGTGTGTATACTTGCTCCAAATGGTCACACATGAATGCGGGCTGAAAAGCCTGCTGTGGAGCCTGTTATTAAGGTGGTTCGGGTGACTGGACAGATGCATCACTTGGTCAATGGTGTCAAAAACTGCAGTTTCTCGAGTGGCCACTTGAGGCCGCTACCAAAAGTGAGTAAACAACCACAGACTCCGGTGTTAAGATGCCCGACTTTAAAGCATTGAAAAGCACGTTCACAGCTGGGTACAAAAACAGTGTGGGCCTCTGCAGCTAACTTTGCCTTCATGACAACCATACAGGGGATATTTTATTAACTGTTACATTTTTGTGATTGTTTTGACTGACATTTGTGCTGCCTACTACCACACATTACAGGCTCTGAACCCTGAACCCTTTGCTCATTTAGAGCAGCTGTCCCCAACCGGACCCACGGACCGGTACCTGTCCGCGCCCCGGGGGTTGGTAAAATCACAGAGTGGGGTCAGTGGATGCTGAGGGTCATAGTGCACGGAAGTCGCCAACTTTCTGCAGAGTCAACTACAGACCTCCAACCTTCATGTGGCCTTCAGATCACCTCAAGAACAGTGTGCAGAGAGCTTCATGGGTTTCTATGGCAGCTGTATACAAGCCTTACATCACCAAGCTCAATGCAGAGTGTTGATGCAGTGGTGTAAAGCACACCACCACTGGACTCTAGAGCAGTGGAGACGTGTTCTCTGGAGGGATGATTCACACTTCTCCATCTGCCAATCTGAGGGAGGAGTCTGGGTTTGGAGGTTGCCAGGGGAACATACCTGTATGACTGCATTGTGCCAAGTATAAAGTCTGGTGGAGGGGGGGTTATGGTGTGGGGGTGTTTTTCAGGATTTGGGCTCGGCCCCTTATTTCCAGTGAAAGGAACTCTTAATGCTTCAGCAGACCAAGACATTTGGGACAATCTGATGCTCCAACTCTGTGGGAACAGTTTGGGGATGGCCCCTTCCTGTTCCAACATGACTGCACACCAGCGCACAAAGCAGCTCCATAAAGACATGGATGAGCTAGTTTGGTGTGGAAGAACTTGACTGGCCTGCACAGAGTCCTGACCTCAGCCTGATAGAACACCTTTGGGATGGATTAGAGTGGAGACTGTGAGCCAGGCCTTCTCTCCAACATCAGTGTCTGACCTCACAGATGTGCTTCTGGAAGAATGGTCAGAAATTCCCATAAACACTCCTAAACCTGTGGAAAGCCTTCCCAGAAGAGCTGAAGCTGTTATAGCTGCAAAGGGTGGGCCCACATCATATTAAACCCTCTGGATTAAGGATGGATGTTACTCAGATTCATGAGTGTGTGAAGGCAGACGAGTGAATACTTTTGGCAGCATCGTGTATCTGACAGGCTCTTTATTTGAAGCACAGAACTCACGGCTCAGTGAGAAATAAGGACAGGATCTATTGTGCCGTCCCTGTTTCTAAAGTTCAAAGCTTATATGGTGTATCTGCCATCCCCAGAAACCAAATTAAGTGGGTAAATTTGAAAAGTGCTTCCTTTGCTATAAAAGAGTGCTTCTTGTATTATGGCTTTTCATGTATTGTTGTTATAGGTAGGCCTTAGATGCAGGGGGACACAATACCACAGGAAGCAAACAGTCGAGGAAAAAGAAAGAAGCAATTTTATACTAAAAGCAGCATAAGTTCAGGACACATATACCTGATTCAGGTCACAGACTGTGATCAACTCATATTTTATCTTTTATTAAACCAAACAGAGACCACGAGCTTTGTAAAAAATATTTTAAAACTGAAGAACATAAAGAAAAGTAACAAAAATGTTATTAGCATTTGATATGCTTGGAAAAATATCGATCAGCCAATACATTGTATTGCTTTCGCTTGCAATATGTTAGGTCTACACCGACACAAGATATCAATATTTGCATCACAAGATGCAGGTGCTCTAAACGGCAGTTTGGCTCACTACAGTCTCCTTATGACTGCAAATAATGGTGCTTATCAAATGAACGAGCTTATTTAATGTACATTAGACGGCTGTCTTAAATAAAATTGGGGTTTTCCCTATCAGTCCAAAGATATTAACATAAAATAAAGTGAGAACATATTTTTTTTAAAATGGGATCTCTCATTAAGGCATTTAGACACTTTGCTGTGGACCTCTAAATCATGGTCAGATGCACCCTGTTTACCCTCAGAATCCCTGAGAAGGGTCTCAGTGTGACTGCCTTCCACCTGTGGGAAACTCAGTGGCCTGGATTATAGGCACACAGCCGGCCAGAACAAGAACCAATCCATAAAATCCAGACCTCCGCTATAAAACTGTGGCATATAAAACCATTTCCAAAGCTCGGAGTGTCACCAGGAGAGCAATGATAATTGCTTTCAATAAGTTTGAAAAGCATAAAGTTTGAAACCAGTGGGACTCCTCCTTTTTTCTGGTCATCTAGACAAACTGAGTAATAAGGTCTACAGTGATGGAGTAACACGGTAACAGAGATCCAGACGGCCACATGTCAGCAACATGAATCAGGCCTCTATGAAGGAGCTGCTACACAGAAACCACTGTAGAACACAACTTTGTTTAAAGGGGGCTGAGAGCAGGACTGATGGTGTGTGTGTGTGTTGTGTGTGTGTGTGTGTGTGTGTGTGTGTGTGTGTGTGTGTGTGTGTGTGTGTGTGTGTTAATTTATAATTATATTTTCAGCACAGAGGTGAAAAAGTGAAGTGACTGTACTGAAGCCATGCGAGCACTTTTATAAGATAAACTGAAAATGGAACGCTTCCTTATCAGCGAGGGGTCAGTAGGATTGTGGTGATATACATGAGCTGACCTCAAGATAAAAAAAACAAATGCAATATGTCTGTTGGGGGTGTGGGGGGTGGGGGTGTCGATGTGGCCATCATCTCACCATGAACCTAAATGTAGTCCAACTTTCTGCACTACCTCCTGGCAGCCTCCTCTCGAAGGTCCCCTCCCCTTTCCCACCATCTCTCTCATCCTGCTTCTGCCCATCTGTTTACAACCCCCCCACCCCCTCCTTTTGCTCTCTGGCTCCCTCTCTGGCTTATTTCTCCTGGATGTGGTTTTCTCTTTCTCACCTCCTGCAAACATTTGATCTATCTTCATTTCCGTGTCTTTTCCGTGTCTCTCCCTTTTGCATTAAACGCTGTCACGTTCCCATCCTTTTATCGTCAACATTCATCTATGTGGGATTTAAAAAAAACTACATCTGTCCTAGAATCACAATTTCAACCTCACCTCTCTCTCTCTCGCTCCTCTGTCTCCCCTCACGCGTTCTGTTTTATTTCTAGATGTCTGTGATGTTTCCTCTTTGTTTTCAAATCAAAATTAAATTCCTCTGCCGGATTCGTACTCTTGGAAAAATAACCCCAACTGGCATCGATAAAGGCACAGACATGTAGGCACACATGTAGGGATTAACAGATTGCTAATAATAACTGCACAATAAACAATAAGTACAAAAAGCTCCATCTGTTCAACTTTTGTGTTTGACACCATTTTCATTGCTGAAGACAACTGTGGCTCAGCCGCAGAGCAAACGGCCTCAACATGTCCCTGTCACTCATTCGCCTTCACTCGCATCTCATTGAAACCCCCCAAAAATCAGACATTCAAATGTTTGCTTTCATTGCTGAAACCGATGCATATAAAACTCTCTTTTACATCTCAATGTGGCGTGGACTTCCCCCAAGATTCTGAATGGGCTGGGCACGCACTCGGCTCGCAAGCAAATACAAATGAATGACAGGAACAGCTTGAGGCCATTCAGGCTTTGGCCAATAGCAAACTTGGAATTGCTTGTTATAGCGGTACAGTAGCCTTCTCTCACGAGCTCTCTCTCTACTGTTGTTCTGCTCTCGGTCTCCCACTCGCTTACACTCACTCCCACAACTCTCTTTGCCTCTCTCTTTCTTCGCCCGCGCTCTCTTCCTCATCCTCTGTTCGCATCTCTCCTTTACTTACCTAATGTCTTTAACTCTCTCATTGTCGCTGCGTTTCTACCAAAATGTCAAGTCTTTTCTTGTAAATTTTCAAAATGTCACAGATATAAAATGCGTCTTCTGTGCATTGTATCCATTAGGTACACGGGCTGAAGCACATCTTCGGCTTGCTCACACAATTTTCACATCCAAGGCGAAGAGAATGCAGAACACAACAATGTATAGAGCGGATTTTCATTAAAGCAAAATAAGCATCTCATTCATGGGATGGATTCGATATTTCTGGTCGTGGTGAGCAGAACGAGGCTGGTGTTGTGCTGTTGAACGCCTACATTCAACAACACATTGTGGGTTCTTCACGCCAAGTGTATGTTGTAATCGAGTCATCAATCACATCATTTTTATCATCTCCACTCTTCATGTGAAAGAGCAAAAAAAAAAGGGTTTTGAGGAGGTGTAAACCTTTTAAGAAGTTATTTTTAGTGCAGTTTGGTTTAATCCACCAAAGCTGTTCACTTTCTCACCATGTCATCCTCCACCCCCCCTCGCTCTCATGTCCCATAGCTCCCCCCAGTCCACCATGTCCTGCATGTTGGTCTAAATAGTCTGACAGACAACAGAAGAAACTCTCTGGGTTACTCTATAAGTCCCTTTTCACTCAGGGTGTGAATAAATAAACACTGTGGGGGGGGGGGGGGGGGGTGAGACAGTGGACATCCATCTCTGCTGCAGCTTCAGTCAGAGGTGTCGTCCTTCCTCTCCGCCCGGCTGTGAAGGTGATATTTAGTGTGCTGAGAAGAGGAAATAAAGATGAATGGGACGAAAGAGAGCGCTGAGTATATGACCATGCTCACGCATATGGATTTAAAGGATTACATCGAATATTACAGAAATGAGTTTTGTATTTTTGTGAACCCTTCTTGTGTTCATTGGCACCTAAAAACAATGCTGCCGTCTGACTGTTTAAACTAATTGCAGCAGTAACACTGCTGCAGATATGATGCTGATGTGATAACACTTATTTCCAGTCGGTACCCCAAAGTTCAGCTGCAGCTTCTCACACAACAAATTATGCATTTTTATCTCTATTTCTCAGAGGCCACACCAGTCTAATTAAGCATAATTTATCTAAGAAAGCAGACAGCAGTACTCCCAAAATGTCTGATGCACACATCTTGATTGTGTGATGATTCTCTTCTCATTGCCAGGGTCTGCTAGTGCAGGATGCTGGGAATTCTCACCAAAAATCTGCCACTTTATCATCTTAAAAACAGCTTCTTTAACCCTGAGCATTTATATGGATGTGTTTTAACTATATGTGCTGCAACAAAGAAAGTTTCCCAATCTTCATTAAATCTGTACGACACAATACTGCTGCAACTGTATTCTGACCTGAAATGCAGTAAATATGCTAATGTGGTAATAATAAGGAAACATTATTTAGAATCCAGGGTTGCTAACTCTCTTACAAACTTTCTGTGCATGATTTCTTTGCAACGAATGACAGTTTGACTGATAGAAGTCCCTCAAGCAAGACAAAAATCATTTCTGTTATGCTGACATCTGCAGATACTTTATGGCATCTGCAGAACTGCTGGTGTCACGGAGAGCTTAATAGATGCCTCTGTCCTCTAGTTAAAATCGCTGCGGGTTTTGTTTGGCCTCACCGAATGTCATCGAACAATTTCCCACCGCTGAGCTTGCCTTGAACGAGAACACCGTGATAAAGTAAGTCAATATGTTATCTCATCCCATGGCTGTTCGATTTATGGTGCCTGATATTCTAAACTGTGCCAGAGTACTTTGGAGCAATATGTCTTCAATGCCATTGGCTTAGAGTGAATCTGACATCGCCCAACACTGGGATCAGTGTATACAGAGGACAAAAGAAATTATACCCTGCCCCCCCCATGCCACCATATTTTAACTGACCCTGTTCCTCCTGCAGCTGCTGCTGCACAGAAAATTATCAAAAGTTACTTTGAGACGTTTGCCTGAACTCTGAGTACTCTGTGCCACCGATTCACCAACAGAACCCAACTTCTCTGCATTGTCCCGTCCTGCAGCTGAAGTTTAGGTCCAGTCACCATACCTGACTGCATCATAGTGATGAATACATTTAAAACCATGCCTCCATTTTCAGTTTTTGTACTTTATAATACACTTTTTTGAAGAAGAAGAAGAAACACACAAAGTTGAGCTGGGCTCACACTTGCTGAGCCACAACACTGTAAGTGTGGGAGCACTTGCGAGTCATGCTCCTCGGGCCCTGACCTCTGCGTGGTTTTTGTTTCTGTCTTTGGTGTCACCACGCTGATTGAAAGCGGGTCAAGTCAAGCCGTCCCTAAGAGATAAAGAACAATTATAGTCATCTGTCCTCAATCCAGAGATAGACTAGGAACTGTGTCATTGTCCTATTACCCAAAGGGTTGTTACTGAAACTTCTCACTCATACCACCTTAACTCAGGATGCCTCAGCACTGTGTGACAAACAGCTGACACTCAGAGGAACTAACAGAGATGAGGTGGAGAAACGGCCAGTTTAGAGTCTGTTATATTCAGGAAAGCCTTTAGTACCAGAATCTGTATAAAAGAAGCAGAAGAAGTGCCAGTATCACAATCTACCATGTATCCACCAAAAAGCTCGTGCTTCATCTTCCATAATATCACATGTATTAAGGAACCATGAAGCTTTGTATCTCAAATCAAGTCCATTCGTTAAATCAACAGATTGTTTTAAGTGAGCCACAAAAATTGTGCCATATGAACATTATATGTACAGACATTTTGATTTTATTTACTCATCATTGTTATTATTTAAGTTCCTATTATAATTTTAAGATACATTTAAAATTTTAACTCTGCATAGCAGGTATGTTCTTTATACAAAAGATCATTTTCACACCTATTTAGAATCTCCAATTAAGCCGACCCCACTAACTGCATGCCTTTGGACCACAGGAGGATCTCTGCGTTAGCCCTGCGACAGACTCCTGACCTGCCCACAGTGTACCCTGCCTCTCACCCAGCTGGGACAAGCTCCAGCGCCCCCACCCTCCCCCCTGCAACCCTGAATTGGATAAGTGGAAAATGCATGGATGGATGGATGGATGGATGGATGGATGGAACTCAAAAGCCTCACTGGGTCATTTTGCCTTAAGGAAATGAAAACATGAATAAATAAGAATGTTTTGGTTCAGTGGCGGTCGAGTAACTCCAACTCTAAAAATAAAACCTGACAAAAGTATAATTTTATAAGGAACTTTGAGGTCATATACAAAGTCTTCTGTATCTCCTCATAAACATATTCAGCCATAAGAAACATGCATCATTTATGCAAGTATTTCTAGAAGCAACAATGGATACAAAAAGGGAGTGACAGCATAAAAGTGCAGGAAAATCTGTGAGCAGAGGAGGCTGAGGTGAGTGGATGGGTCAGTAACAGTTTCCAAGTTGTATACTGCATAAATTACAACACTAATTCCCTAAATTCAACCTTTTATTATTATGTCCGCAGTGATGAAGGTCCTTTAACTTTAACATAAAAGTCAAATTAAGCTGCTTCCCTCAACTTAATTCCAACTAACAACATTTGAAACCACATCGGAAAACGTGACCTTTTCTTAGACAAATCAAGCTGTATTTATGCCTAATGTATTCTAACCTTTAAAGCATTGTCGCATCATAACACTGATTTAGTTTTCAACACTGATTTATTATTCATTAACTGTTTAGGAAGGCACAAACAAATGACGTCATCCTGCTAATAGCAGCAGCAGAAGGGCGTGGATAGAAGTAATTTCAGAATTAATTAATTAATGTATCAATCTTAATTTAATATGGGGACTTATTGGAGTATTGACTTCATGCACCCTTTTGATAAGACGCTGACAAACTCGTTACCGCTGCGAGTCCATCAGCATTTTATTCACTGCTGTTGAATTTGTTTTACAAAGCTTTGAAAAATTAAACTTTACTTCTTCTCCGAGTTTGATTGTGTATAACCTCGATCAGAGTTTTCTGTTCTGAGACTTCAGGTTTCTGCTCTTCAGCCCGTCTAGAAGTCGGTCTGATTCTCTGCATAATTATCTGCTGTCTCAGTAAATCAGACTAAGAGTGAAAGGTTGTGAATGGAAGGCAAATCTGGCCACGAGACGCGATCATTTTGGCATTAAAAAAAATCAAATTGAAACCATCATCATATCTGCAGCCTCGGTTATAAATATGTGTTTCTTTTTCTTTAAGTAAACCATATCTGTCAGGCCCTCGTTTGTTTGGCACGGGGCGCTGAAGGCCACGGGACCGGCATGGTTCGTTCCGCCTGGCCCGTCTCTCAGCTGAATGAGCAGCCAGCATTTCTTCACTGGCAGGATGCTTCAGATAAGAGCTGCACATGCTGTTCAGCGCGCTCCGCTCAGACGGAGACTGGAGATGGAATTAATTCCAGTAACATTTTGATCCCTTCAGCTGAAATATCGATGGACATGATTAAATTTACCTATTGGGAACATTCTGAATAAAGTGTGCTTAGACTTATTATTGTATGTGTGGACTGGCTTTCTGCACTGACTGCTTGCTGAGAATGGCTGAATGTATTTTTTGAATCAATCTGAAGAGCTTTGCACTGACAAAATGATAAAGTCTTTGCAGGTAGATGTTTCTTTTCTTTTTTAAACCATTTTCTGAAGTCTTGATATTGTGGAAGCCTTTAAAGCTACAATTTGACAGCGACCTCTTTGTGGGCTACAATGTACAAGTGGTTTTTGAATAAATGTGTAGCCTAAATAACGGGATAGTCATATGGATATGAAGCTGCCCTGCAGGAGGAGAAGAGGAAGACCACAGAGAAGATTCGTGGATGTGGTGAAGGAGGACATGCAGAGGGCTGGTGTGACAGAGGAAGATCCACCATAGCGACGCTTAAAGGGAGCCGGCAAAAGTAGAAGAAGACGCAGCCTAAATAAAATGCATTTTTGTAAAATGTGCATATGGTTGACTAATTAAAAACAACAACATATAAGAGAGGTTTTGTCAGTAATGTTCTTTGGAAGTGGTTCTTGTCTCTGAGGGCAGGATAAACGTCGCTCTTCCCAAAGATATTTCCTGATTTGGTGTTTTAAAGTTAGTGGTCTAACCCATCCATCCGTTCTCTTCCACTTATCCTTTTCAGCCTATCCCAGCTGTCACGGGGCCAGAGGCAATAATTTAATTATTGTAGAAGAAGAACATTATGGAAACGTTAAAAATGAACTAATTAATTACATTAATTGCATGGTATTAGGTACGCTAAAATAAAGAAGGTATTAAAAAAAAACACACTGAACCAGTCACTGCTGACAGCTGGTTACAACAAAATAAGAAACATATTTAAATTATTTATTTCAAAAGTAGAAAAGTTAAAGGGGGCCATTCGGGAGGGGCTCAGAGTGGAGCCGCTGCTCCTCCACATCGACAGTTGAGGTGGCTCAGGTCTCTGATTAGGATGCCTCCTGGGCGCCTCTTGGGTGAGGTGTTCCGGGCATGTCCCACCGGGAGGAGGCCCCGTGGTAGACCCAGGACACGCTGGAGAGATTATATCTCTCGGCTGGCCTGGGAACGCCTTTGGGTCTCTCCGGATGAGCTGGAGGAGGTGGCTGGTGACAGGAAAGCCTGGGCTTCTCTGCTCAGGCTGCTGCCCCTGCGACCCGGCCCCGGATAAGCGGAAGAGAATGGATGGAAGGATGGATAGAAAAGTTAAAGTTCATCATCTTGTCCGCTGCAGCCTCTCTCTCATCCACCCTCCACACGCCTGCACCTCAGGGCTCTAAACCTGCCGTCTGGTCCCTCAACGTTGATGTCAAATTGATGTCACATCCACAGTCTCAGGCCACCACTTCTGCTGCTCGTGTGCCTCTCAGTTTCTGTAACCTGGCGTGTTGTACTGTTGCCACCGCTGCCGCTGGGTTGAAGACACAAGTGTACAATCACGTCGGTTTTTGCCACCATTTTAATGATCTATCGGTACAGGAGCTCAGAGTCACAGATTGTACAGACGGAAAAGATGAGACTATGTGGAAAAAACTGTGGGGGAAAAACTTCTTTCTATGCTTCTGGTTTTGACTTCTTCTCCTAAACCAGCTCAGATACTCTGCACACTTCTCCACAGATCTGTAATCCTCTCTGCCATCCCCGACTCATTCAGACCCACAATATTCATCTTTCATCCAAATACAGTCTGCTAGCCACTACGGCTAATGTGGCTATTGGGTAAATCTTTGCCAGGTTAACATTTGTGATAACTGTTCAATACAATGAAATGGGAGCTTATTGATCTCTTGCAATTCCTCATAAAGTGTGAATGTGATTTACTCCAGCTGCTGGTGAGGAGAGCGGCTTTGCTGTGTGAAGTTGTGTGTCAGCTGGAGGAGGCAAAGACGGCACAGTTGGGTTCAATACTGTTGCAACTGAGTACCTGCAACTGAGTATCGATTAGTATCTGCGTATTGATTTTTTTTGACGACCCTAATGCAGGGTAATGAGTGCATCACAGGAGGACCTGCAGCCTGTAGAAGTAGCAATGGTTCTGGTTTACCTGATTAGGCCTACAGGGTTTGACAAAAAAAGGTTTTAAGCAAAAGAAGGGATGCCTGTATTTGATTGTCATAAGCAATCTTGCATGCTGAGGGTGAAGTATTATTTTGGAATATTGTGGTACTATGAGGCCAAGGGGACTGGTCATTCGAGACTTTGCAGCAAATATAGGAGAAACGTGATCTCCCTGATCTCCATTAGTACTCTCACTGCAGCGAGAAGGTGTTTGGGGTAGCTGTAAGGGCAGCTGACCAATAAGAAATAACAAGAGTAACAAGCACATGGGCTAGCTGTTCATCGTCACTGCAGCAATTCAATTCAATTCAATTCAGTTCAATTCAATTCAATTCAATTCAATTCAATTCAATTCAATTCAATTCAATTCAATTCAATTCAGTTCAATTCAGTTCAGTTCAGTTCAATTCAATTCAATTCAATTCAATTCAATTCAATTCAATTCAATTCAATTCAATTCAATTCAGTTCAATTCAGTTCAATTCAATTCAATTCAATTCAATTCAATTCAATTCAGTTCAATTCAATTCAGTTCAATTCAATTCAATTCAATTCAGTTCAATTCAGTTCAATTCAATTCAGTTCAATTCAATTCAGTTCAATTCAATTCAATTCAATTCAATTCAGTTCAATTCAATTCAATTCAATTCAATTCAGTTCAATTCAATTCAGTTCAATTCAATTCAATTCAGTTCAATTCAGTTCAATTCAATTCAGTTCAATTCAGTTCAATTCAATTCAGTTCAATTCAATTCAGTTCAATTCAGTTCAATTCAATTCAGTTCAATTCAATTCATCAGTTCAATTCAATTCAATTCAATTCAATTCAATTCAGTTCAATTCAGTTTCAATTCAATTCAATTCAATTCAGTTCAATTCAATTCAATTCAATTCAATTCAATTCAGTTCAATTCAATTCAATTCAATTCAATTCAATTCAATTTTATTTATATAGCACCAAATCACAACAAACAGTCGCCTCAAGGCGCTTTGTATTGTGGGTAAAGACCCTACAATAATACAGAGCAGTGAAACATGGAGGTCCCGTTTTTATTTAGTCTAACTCAACATGACCCATGTAGCACCACTAACAGCCAAAACTGTCCTAGAACACTTTAACAAGCCCAAAGCCTGAAACCCCTAAAACAAGCACTGAGGCAGTGATGGCAAAGGAAGAAACTGGGTCTCCTAAAGCACAATGTGGGGTGGGAGAACCATAGGAAGGTGCAGCAGAGGTTGAGTACATCAACAGACCCAAATCCGCAGCAACAGGCATCTAAGTCTACTAAGACTTGGAAGCAGTTCAGACAACCTCCACAGTCCTCAGATATTTATGACTACATGCATCAATGTGTTGTCACTTCCCATAAAAGTTCATCAGTGCACAAACTCCATTAACTACGAGGCCTTTAAAATATGCTTTCTCACATACATCTGCCAGCAGGGATAACACTTTCCTTCATTCTTCACAGCTCACTTTTCAGCAAGTATGTAGTGCATGAACCACTCACACACAAACACACACACACAAGCCCAAATATTAGGAACACCTCACGATACTGAGCTCCAACCTCATTAATTTGTCTTGTCTGATTCATCCCCAGCCTCCCTCTGCCCTGGTGGGGCTGGGTTTATTGTAGCAGAGGACATGAATAAAGGGTCACATGATTCATCGGGTATGTTTACTGTACTGAAAGAGCAGGTGTTCCTTTCATCTGCAAAAAAACCAACGTTCACTCACACACACCCAGGGGATTACACACAGGAGCGCACACTTACAGGTACACAATCACAAAAACGACATTAGATACGCTGCCATTTGCAAGCACAAGGGTGCACCCACATGCGCGCACACAGAGTTACATGAATGGGTAAAGAGCAGAAGTTCAGCTGCCAGAACACAATGTTGAGCTCACAACAAATGATGAAGGTGCTCTGCAGCCACCTTTGAGTAAGTGCTGTAATTCACCTTTTATTTATTTTTTATCAGAAAACTGAGTTATTTGTATCGTCTCAGGCAATTCTGCAAAAAGAGGTCCATGTTTGTGTCATGGTTCCGGCCTTTTGCCCAGTGTTTTATGTTTTGTAGATGAAGTCTGTTGTTTAATTTCTCTGTTTGCCTTTCTAAGTTTGCTCATGGTTTAGGTTCTTAGTCTGTTATAGTTTTCTGTTTATAGTTATTTAGTTCCTTGTTCTTGTGTCTAGTCTTCGTTCCTGTTTTATTTTGACAGTCCCTTGTCCCGTTTGCTTTGTGTTTAGTTTTGCTTCCTGTGTCTCATTAGTGTATTCTGTTGTTAGTGTATTTCTGTTGTCTCAGAAATGTGTGCACACTGAGGATTAAACCATTTCTGTTCATGCCTGTTTGTTCAGATGATTCAGGTTATAAGACACTATTGTGAACTTCACCATTGTTCTGCTGCTATAATGAGTGTTGGGTGGTATCATTTAAAACAACATGATTAAACGAAGGACAAATTTCTTCCATTTATTTAAAATGCTGCTGGCATTTTGACACTGTGGGTTTTGGCCATAGTGAGATTTGCCACACCCAGCAGTTAAAGCCACAACCTGAGCAGATCTTTTGGATCATTTGGGCTGTGGGGTGAGAGTTGCTCCGGCTCTGTAAGACTGGGATCGGGGAAGTCTGAAGGCCGGGTCAGTACTTTGGTCCTGAGCAGTTTTTATGGTGTGTGTGTGTGTGTGTGTGTTGCCATTGCCATAATTTGTTGGGATGCAGGAGGGGTTTTTTGGGCTGCTACAATGTTTAGGCAGCTGTATGTGTGTGTCCACGTAACCTCGAGATGAATGTCAGGTTTCACACTGCCAGGTAACGACAGGTGTCGCTGCTTTTAATGTTCTGGCTGATCGATGTATGCTGCAGGATTACAAAGTATCCCGTTACATGTGAGGTCTTTGTTCTTTTTGAAGAGTTTGAGGGATTTTTTTTGTCTCTCTATTGTGTTTTCTATTCAGTGTATTTATTTTTTCTGTTAACAAAAACTTTATGTTGATGCTAAATCATACAAACACAAAAGCCCAACAAACAAAAGAAAACCGTCAGAAAAGAGAACAAATGGCAAATAACTTGTTTTGTTAATATCATCTTTGTGTCGTGATCTTTGTGTTGATCCTTGCTGATCTGTGTAATCCTCAGTTGTTGTTTTGGGCCGTCTTTGTCAGGTTGTGTTTGTACCTCCTTCGTGTTTCTCCTTCCTCGTTGTTGTCTTCGTTTCTCGCCTTTTATTTTGTGAGTGTTTTGGACATAAAGTACCTTTAGTCATTTTCCTAACAGCCACTCGATCTCCGTTTTGGCTCCACTTCGGTCCACTTGATTTGCTTCGCTGAACATGTGACGCCTTATCCTTCAAAACACTAATCTTTCTTCTTTTTTTTTTTTTTAGAAAAAACAAGTAAGAAAAAAAATCCATGTTCACATTTAAAAATGTCTTACGTCAGTTAAAAAACACACACAAAAAAACATGAGCCACAAAAATGATTCACTTTGACTTTTTTCTTCCATCCAAATCCTGCTCATCGTGTCCCCAAACCAGTTTACATCATATTGATTGACTGAATTGTTTGTTTGTTTGCTTCCCCAAAACAATGCTGTTATCATTTTTGGCCTTTCTAAAAACTAAGGTGGATCAGTGAGTCCATAATGTAGCAGTTTACACATTTGCCTAACAAGCTAAAGAGCCTCGGGTCCCGGGAGGAGATATGAGTCCTCTGGAGGTAAAATAATATATCGCATTAATTATGCTACTCATTAACTGTTATGTTACTCCGTCATATACAGTAATTACCAGTTAACAATCTAAACCTTTGGCTTCAGTTCCACAGACTGACACACAATTGTTAGGTTTTAGCAAACAGCTGAGAGCAAAGTTGAAGCCCGTTTGGGTTTGGCGTGCAGGATGAGTGCTGACAGGGTGAGAGGCTGGTGACCCTGCACAGGTCACCAGCCTGTCACAGGGCCAACACAGAGAGACAGACAACCATTCACACCTATGGGCAATTTAGAATCGCCAATTAACCTAACCCCACTAACTGTTTCCCTTTTACTGTGGGAGGAAACCCACACAAACACGGGGAGAACATGCAAACTCCACACAGAAAGGCCTGGGCCAAGGTGGAATCAAACCCAGACCTTCTAGTTGTGAGGCAGCAGTGCTAACCACCGTGCATTTGTACCTGTTAATCTATTTTTATTTATGTGCACGTCTCTCCTTTCTTATTAATTCTCCAGCATGCTGCTGCTTTGGTACAGCACTGGTGTTACATGGAGCATTACAGCCCCACGTCTGCCTGCTGCCACTCGCGGACAGTGTCAGAAATATGTGAAACAAATGTAAGAAATGTTGCCAACTCTTGTCTGTGTTGTGCTATTGTTGGTCTTTTTGCTTTCTCCCTGCTGCAGAAAAGACACAAGTAATCTGAGGAGGAGAGAACTGCTACTGCCAGGCATCTTACATCAGAAGTCACAAGCAGTGGTCATTTCCTCTCTGCTTCTTTCAGCCAATCAGAATTCTGACTGCCCACAGCGGCGGCGTTCTGTTGGCTTGCAGGACTGCAGGTAAGTGTGTCTATTATTATTTTTACCTTTATTTTACCAGGAGGTCCCATTGAGAGTCATTACAACATAATTACAACAAAATTACAACAAATACAATAAAACATTAAGTGGGTCCTCAAAAGAAACATCCACAAATCTCCTTAATTTAAATTCACCAACAGAGAGAAGCATGTTTGATATTTAGGTCTTTATGCTAATTATTGCATGTCCACCTGTAAGAAAATGCTGTTTTCCCAGATCTGTCCAAACTTTAGGTACATCACACAGCAGCCATTTAACTGGTGACGATTGGTTCTAGGACAGCGAAGGATATCGAGGGTGCTTCTTAACCAAATTAAACCTTTACGCACGCCGCAACACATAGAAGGCCAAACAGAGTAAAAATGCTCCAAATGAACACCTCAAGCAGAATGGGTCCAAATTAATTGGTATTTCTGGTTGCAGAGAGATGGACTAATTTTTTTTAATAAACTGATCAGAAGAAAATAAACATGCACCATGTAAATGATTTAACCTGATATCCTTGGATATGTCAGCCTCTAATTCCTACTGTCTGAAACAAGCCATGAAATTACAGCAGGATGGAAACCTGAGTTTGGTCTGCGAGCATTTTTAAAGTTCTCTATCTTTGTGGTTTGGTTACATTCAGGCACTGAAACTACTCAGTTAGGGTTCGGCTCACATAAGATCAAATACAATCTTTATAATGTTCAACACGTCAGTTATAGAGGTTTCCAGAATGCGGATTTCCATCCCAGTGGATGTTTTTACATTTTACACACATTATTGACATGGTCAGGAGAGGCTGCGTAACTCTAAACGATAACTATACGTCATAATAATAATAATACTTCAGTTTATCCTCCGGGGGGGTTGTGTTCCATTTGAAATGAGAAGCTGGAAATCCCAACATCCCAGTTGGAATTTCAGCTAGAGCGTCTCCCTCAAGTCAGTCTTCCCATTCGGAGAGTCACACCTGCCCCGATTTCACAATCCAAGGTGGCAGCCAGACAGAGAACCAACCGGGCTCTGTCCATGAATGTGCTGCAGCAGCGTGTTCAAGCCGACGATGGCTGAATGATTCTACCTTTCTAAGGAGAAAATAAGATTATTGACATAAGATTACTCTGCGGGTGCATTCTTCCAGCGCGTGCTCTCAGTGCATGGAGATATCTGGGGACATGAACTTCCATGTTTTCCAGAACTGGTATAGCCTACAAGCTGAACTGGTTCTCTGGGTTGGGGATTGTGCCAGAGGTAGTTGCCAAAGTGATGAGATAGCTGCTGGAGGGAGAAACATCCACAGTATATTCACGTTTGCAGATGTCACACTGTTTTATTTCAATAAAACACCAGACGTATTAAAATGACCTCTCAACCAAACAGTTTCACTGCAGCTAATTTACTGAGCCTGGCCTGACACTGTTAGCTGTGCGTGGGTGTGAGACAGTGACGGTGCCTTTGTGCATGTTCAGGTCAACGTACAGGTGACATCAGCTACGTGGACACGTGTCACTGTGAACTCATTCACTCATCCCAATTATTATTAATGATGACGTCAGACTCTGCGATGTCGCTGCCAGCTCCCCGAGAGGATACAGCCGCTCTGCTCTGCCACTAACACGAACGGACATTTACCTCCCAATGGAAGCACATCCGGCTTCCCTGCAAGCCAGACATAAGCAGCGGGCTTCCAGTGCGCAGCAGCCATTCCTGCCAGATGCCATTAAGTCACATCTTTACTCCAAAGTCACAGCAGGTTAAGTAAACATGCAGCATTCTCCCCTCCCTGGAGGGTCTGAGGAGTGTGCTTGTGACTGCAAGTTTTGCTGGTTCACATCTACAAGCCTGTTTAAAAAAAATCCTGTAAGTGACAGATTATGTGTTGCTCCCTCAACAACAATCATCAACTGGCAAAGCCCCTAAACCCCAGTGGGTCCAACAGCGCCTGAATGGGGTAACTACATGAACGGGAATCAGGACGGCTGCTTCAACAGAACAGGTGGGATATGCTCAGCAAACTTTCCCCAGATTCATAAAGGCTTCAAGAATTCACTCATAAACAGCAAGAAATACATTTTCAAACTCGTTCCCAGCAGAGTCAGGATCTCCATAAACGTGTTTATTGACTCATTCATTCTTTTTGAGATTTCCTGCTTTCCTTTGCAATGAAGACAAACAGAATGAGCAAACGCTGGAAGTTTATGCTGCATGTGTGCAAAGTGCATGCCCCGTCTTCAGGGGACAGCTTGGCATTCATTTTATGCAAGTCAGCTCTTCCTGTTTCCCTACAGTACATTATCTCCATGTCTGCTCTCCGCTCTGCGAGTTTATTCTGCGAGTGAGGTGATGACATCACTTGAAAGATCAGACACATACCTCGTCCTCGATTAAACCAGTCAGATAATAGAGTCCTCTTATCATATCAGATGCTTTCTTTATGTGATAGACTGTGCGAGCAAACGCGACAGTGGCCTGCAGACACCGCTGATGAGAACAGACAGGCGAATGAGAGCTGGACACAAAGTGACATCCACTGAGATCAATGCATTTCAAACCTGTTTTCCTTTCTTTATGCCGTCTGCAGTCGTGTCCTGAATCTAAAACATACGAATTTCACCCCATTTTTCTTCCAGTCATTTGCATTTTTTTTTTTTCCTACTCTGAATACAGTTAAAATCGAGTCTTGTGCATTAGACCTCCCTCAGTCCTTAGTTAATGAAACCTCGCACATCCACAGCTGCATATGCTCAGGTGTAAAGTGCTGACTAAACAATGCATTAGCACTGCAGTACATCACTTGGGAGGTACCACAGTTTAACACACAACAAGATCTATATGCTAAGAGTCTAAAATGCTCCTTTACAGGGATAAATGTGTGCTTCAGGTTAGTTTGTTACTCTGCCAGGAGATGGTGTGCTGCTAATATTTACAGATCTGGAAGATTTTCTTCTGCTGAGATTTAATGAAAAGAGTCATTTTTTGTGTTTGGTGAACTGTGTGTATAAATCACCAAATCCAAACATATATATCTTAATAACACACGTATATCTTAATATATCTGATGCTGAAAACAAAGCAGAATTTTGTAACCAATACGCAGAAAGTATCAGCTCAGTTTGTAGCTCCACTCTGTGGGGTTAGCTGTAAAACAGTGTAATAATAATCCTGCCATAGTGCACAATGATAATGACATAAAAACAATTAATTAATCATATTCATATACATTAGTGCATGGATCTAGAATCTATTGATGTGCATGCTCCACCTATATACCTTCATAGTTTCAGTGGTTATAAACTGTGGTCCAACAAAAAGGATGGATAAACACACCTGCCTTGGTATCTATCCATATAGTGATGGCAGACATGGAAAGTCAGATAGATAGTGACACCACATAGTTTCCCGGTTATAAAAATGAGGAAATTGTGCCTGCTAACACGTGCCTTAAGCTAAAATTATTTATAACGGCAAACAGGGGAGCCGACCAAGTTGCTTACATGCAGTGTCCCTGGGTCTGTCAGACAGATTAACCCCCTTGCTCATGACATCTGGTTTCAAAAGACTTAAGACCACAAGGGCAAAAATTCTCAGTTTGAGGCTTAAAAAAAAATTGGTAACCAATGGGTGACATCATGCTGGCTACATCTGGCTACTTCAGAAGGAGGGGATGGACACACAGCACATGTATATCCTGCAACAAGATCCTGAAAAACCAACACTGTATACTAAAAGGAGATGGCTCTGTTTCCTAAGGAAACTAAGAGCTTTTCGTCCATCTATCAGGAAAGGAAGGAGATAGATAAATAGATAAATCCTAATATGTCTATCCAGCTATGTATCGCTCTTTCCTTTCATGGTAAGATGATGGATAAATATATTCATATCTATTTATTCTATGTTATACATACAAAGTACTGGACCACCTACACTAGGGGCTGCTTGGCCAAGGAACCCCATGTCATAAAGCTCCCACTGCACAGGCTTTGTGCTGATGTTAATGACAGAGGAAGTCTGGAACTCTACACTTATTGAGTCAGCAGAGTGTCGGAGATTTTTATGCACTATGCATCCCAACGCTCAGCGACCCTGCAACTTCATGTGGTCTGTCACTGTGGCTGAGCTCCTGTGGTTCCTAAAAACTTTGTCTTTGTAATAACATCAGTTAAAGCTGGTCGCACAATATCTACGAGAGAAGAAATTTCACAAACCTCTTGTTGCAACATTGGCATCCTATCATAGCACCATCCTTGCACGGCTAGGTGCTAGATTTTGTATAACAAGACTTTGTTCATATAGCATGGATAGACTCACACAGCATCCACAGATCATATGAAGATATTATTGTACTGAATGTATATTTCTTGTAAGAGTTACAAGTAAAGCACCACCACCCATGGGGGTCAGCTGTAGTTGTAACATTTCACTTCCGTCACTTTTGGTGTAATTGCACAAGAAATTTAGGTCCTGGAAGTAAACAGTTTGTCTGTTACTTGGACAAAAAAATGAATACACAAAACTATTTTTTCAATGATTATAAACCAAAATGGGCAGCACAGTGGCGCGGTGGTGAGCACTATTACCAGCAAGAAAGTCCTCGGTTTGAACCCATCATTTGGCCTTTCTGTGTGACGTTTGCATGTTCTTCCCGTGTCTGTGTGGGCTCCCCCCAGGTACTCTGGTTTCCTCCCACAGTCCAAAGACATGCAGTTAGGGAGGTTTGGTTAACTGGTGATTCTAATTTGCCCACAGGTGTGAATGTGAGTGTGTCTGTCTCTCTGTGTTAGCCCTGCGACAGACTGGTGACCTGTTCTGTTTATTTATTTTAGAAATAAATAAACAAATCACCCTACGGCAGCTGGGATAGGCTCCAGCCCCCCCACAACCCTGAACTGGATAAGTGGAAGAAAATGGATGGATGGATGGATGGATGGATGGATGGATTAATGGATGGATGGATGGAAGGATGGATGGATGGATGGATGGATGGATGGATGGATGGATGGATGGATGGATGGATGCATGGATGTATGGATGCATGGATGTATGGATGGATGGATGTATGGATGGATGCATGGATGGATGGATGGATGGATGGATGCATGGATGGATGGATGGATGGATGGATGGATGGATGGATGGATGGATGCATGGATGGATGGATGGATGTATGGATGGATGGATGGATGGAAGGATGGATGGATGCATGGATGCATGGATGGATGGGTGGATGGATGGATGGATGCATGGATGTATGGATGGATGCATGGATGGATGGATGGATGGATGGATGCATGGATGGATGGATGGATGCATGGATGGATGGATGGATGTATGGATGGATGGATGGATGGAAGGATGGATGGATGCATGGATGCATGGATGGATGGATGGATGTGTTAGACTGGCCCTACATTGCCCTATTTCAGTATATATGTAGGCAAGAGGAGACTGCACCCTCGCACATTGTGGTTTATGATCATATCCATTTATTCCTTTACTTAATTACAAACATATTAAACTGTAAAAGAGAAACCAGCTTAGCACACAGTAGCTCTGTCATATGTTCGTGTTCCATCTCGCTGTGTGTTGCATAAAGTCTGGCTCCAGGAAAGCAGGGTCATGATGTTGTGGCAAACCGCTTGGATTGTAGTATCTGCAAGGCAACCTCTCACCCACAAATAATGTCAGCATGTGCTCGAGCTGGGAGCAGTTAGAAAATGTCAGTAATGTTATCACCGCGGCACGGTGCATGCAAATACAGCAAGGAAAAATTACCAGGGAAGCTCATCGGATGCAACTTTAGACCTCTTAAAAGGGGCGCAGTAGGTGCTGCATTTCTGTCAGCCACAGGATTACTTATGGCAGCAATCAAAGACCTCAGATCATTTTGACAACACTGAGTTAGCTTCAGGCTGAATGACAAAACCACATTACGGTGCCAAAAATGACCTCTTTCCTGCTGTGCTCTTCAGATGGGAGCGTTCATTTCCTTCTGTTCTTAAATGGGCCGAGTAAATATTAGATTCTCCTGAGTGAGCCTGACAATTTCCAAATTTAAACATGGGAGTTAAGTGAGAGCACCAAATTAAACGTGTGGTTTTGGCACTTCTCATTGGTACCTGTCTGACCGTGCCGTTAATCAGAAGCAACAGTTGCTCTGTTACATTCATTTCTATGTAAAAAATACGCCTCGCTTCTTCAGAAGGCCAGCCCTCATCAAACATAAACATTTCTGTCCTTTCCCCGAAAACACTGTCATTACAGCCACCTCTCTGTTTGATAATTAATACTTCAAATAATGGTGCGTCTCTTCAGCGCAGTAACAGGCCTGGATACAGCAGAAAGACTCGCGTGTAGGACTGTGTGAAAAGGAGGCTAAATTTACCATCAGCTGTTGAGTGAGACTGCTAACCTTTATCAGGTCCTTTTAGTGGAGGTAAAACACTACACACATAATGCACACAGTGACACGAGAGAGACATAAGCGCACAAATATCCACATAAACTTTATTGTGAAACTTGCAGATAACAATTTGTTCTCATCTGCATCTAAAATGGAGGCACAACCCACAGGAAATCAGGTATTAATGGCATAAAAAAATTGGTGTAGAACCCCTTATTTCCAACTTCACTAATTGATAAGACTTTTGCAGTGTGGAAAAGCCATGGGCTACTGTTTGTGAAGGATCTATACTTAGATGGAACTTTTGCCTCATTCACTCAATTGTCTTTGAAATTCAACCTGCCGAGTGCCCATTTTTTTAGATTTCTGCAAGCTAGAGACTTTATTCGTCACCGTTTCTCTGGTTTCCCGATAATCCCCACCTCCACTATGGTTGACAGACTGTTAGAAATTAATCCAACTCCAAAGGGTACAATATCAAAAATATACAATATTTTGATTTCCAATTTGACCCCTGGGTCTAACCATCTTCGCGCTACCTGGTCTGACGATCTGAACATAGAAATAGAAGACGAAGTGTGGCAAACTATTTTAAAAGGCATTCACTCTTCATCAATATGTGCGCGGCATAGAATCATACAGTGTAAAGTAGTCCATAGAGTACACTGGTCCAAAAGTAAGTTAGCTTTCCTGACGTGGATTCGAGCTGTGTGAAGTGTGGTTTGAGTCCAGCCACTCTTGGTCATATGTTTTGGACCTGTTCCTCTCTATCCTCATTTTGGAAATCTGTCTTTAATTCACTTTCTGGAATCACCTTAACCACAATACAGCCCTCTCCACTCACTGCTTTATTTGGGGTCCTCCCCAAAAATCAGTTACTGTCACCCTATCTTGCTGACTTTGTGGCCTTCCTTACATTGTTAGCTAGACGTGTTATTCTGATGCACTGGAAAAATTCTCTCCCACCTACACATTCTCACTGGATAAAAGATGCCCTCTTCTTCATGAAACTGGAAAAAATTAGGTACTCTCTTAAAGGCTCCGAAACCACATTCTCAAAAATCTGGTCACCGCTCTTGAATCATGTTGTGTCTTTGACACTGGATGTGACTCCATGAGTGGCGCTATCTCCACTCATCCCAGCTGTAGCTGCGCATACCTGGTACATAACTCTTATTAATTATAGTAGCACAGAATACATTAAGCCCTGTATCTGTTTTCTTTTTTGTGTGTACCCCCCACTTTTTTTTTTTTTTTTTTTTTGTTTTTCTTTCCACTTTTTATTATTTATGAAACTTATGAAATGTCTGTTTATTTACTTCCCTTTCTTGTTTTTTTTTTTTCTCCTTTTCTCCTTTTTTTTCCTCTCACCTACCTATTTTGGTATGGATGTGTGTATGTACATATATATATATATTTTTTTTTTGTTTGTTTGTTTTTTTTGTTTGTTTTTTTGTTTTGTTTTGTTTTTGTAATTTACTGGTTCATGTTCATTATTCCAATTAATGTCTTATGTTATAACTGGAAATTATATGATGATGTTCATTATTGTGTAAAAAACAGAAATAAATCATATTTTTAAAAAAAAGATTTAAAAAATTGGTGTAGAAAACATGAAGTAATATTTTGGGGTGTGGTGCAGTCCTGCGCCCCTCATACGATGGGGCTGCAGAAACGCATTTGTATCGTTTTGTATTGAAATGAACTTTTCTGCAAAGAGTTTAAACAAGTATTCAGACTTAGACTTAAGTAAAAGTCTAAGAGTGCAGAAGGCTTTGCATCAAAATAACCTGAAGTAGCTGAAATAAAAACACTCTGTACAGAATTGTACACATGGACTGTACAGGTATGTAACTTTAATGTTGCAGTTGGAGATAAGTTCAATTATTTATATACCACTGAGTATAAGAACAGAGCATAATATAAAAGTGCATTTATATTTTAAATTCTGCAAAATCACAGATATCTCTTTAAAACACATGATATTAAGTACAGATTAAATACTTCAAGTACGTTACAACCGTTCTTCACAAAAGCACTTCTGTGTCCCAAGTTTGTCCCTGTCTGACTTCTTGCCCAGTTATTCTCGGTATTATGAGATTATTGGTTCTCTAGTCCAGTGGCATTAGTGGTGGTCAGTTTAGTGCACAAAAAGTACCTGCATAGGTTAAAGAAATATTGGGGATTTGGTTTAAATATGCCTATTCACAACAATAACCTGGTGCTTTGAAAAATGATGCTCACCCAGTGTGCTAAAATGTGACGCCAAGAGATCCTTAATAAGAACCTATGTGTAATGAAACGGGACTGGCAGACCTGTTATGTCGCGGCACAGATGCCAAATGACACCTTGTGGATAATATTCAGTTGGCAGTGAATTAAACCAAGCAGCAGTTTTTGACATTGTGGGCTGGAACATCTAATCACTTCACAACAGGACTAAAGTATGCAGCTATGCCTTTACAGAGCAGCTGTGCTGGTACCAACAGAACAGGGAACCGATCAGTGGGGGGGAACCGATCATGTGTAATGAAATGGGAGTGGCAGACCTGCGCAGACAGGATTGAAACACAGAACTTTCACCCAGGAGACTCAGGTTCATATCCCATATTTTGTCCCCATTGTTTTTAGATTTTGATTAATTATTTTCAGGGGATGTTCTGTGACCAATGTTTTCACTTCTAGTTAATGTTTAGGCACCAAAACCACTTAACTTAAGGACAAGATCACAGTTTAGGCTAAAATAAGTCCTTTTGAAATGTTAGAAAACCCAAAGACAAACTTCTCCCAACTGTAACAAGCGTCTCATTCATTTTGTCTGCAGGCTGATCCCATTTACAGGTCCAACCGGGACGACAGCAGCTCAGATTTTTTTTTTTTACATGCACTTACTCACCACAAGAGGTCACTTATGTAAATGTCTTTTTAACCCATAAACAATAAAAGAGCACTATTGTGTGTCTGGTGAGGTCAGACCGCCCAGATCACTCCTGAGGAGTTGGGGACCGCGACTAAAGCAGATTATTTTCTCAATAAATAGTTTGTCCTGAAAAATAAGTAAAAAGTTCAAAGTTAATGTCCAAAGAAAGTTCAGAGAACAGACACACAAGACTAAAACTATTAAAATGTCTTTACAACCTGTTTAAGTCCATAAATATAGAAAATCAAAGAAACGTGTTAAAATGTCTAATATGTTCTACTTTATTTGATATTTTAATGAATAGAATGATGCATCGGGTTAATCTTTTATTCATTTAATTTCTCTGCCCACTTAATCCTTTTCTGGCACACCTGCGGCTACAGCCTATCCCAGCATGCACCGGGCGGACGGCAGGACACCGGGCAGGTCGCCAGTCCATCACAGGTTGAACACAGATAGGCAGACATCCACTCACACTCACATTCATACCTGTGGGCCATTTAGAGTTCCACTCTCCCTGACTTGCACATCTTTGAGATGTAGGCGGGAACGAGAGAAAACCCACACAAAGATGCAAACTGTGCAGAGGAGGAGCCAAGGATCAATCCTGGGTCCTCTAGCTGTGAGGTGGCGGGGTAAACCACTAAACTACATTGATGGAGGTGTTTTATCAGGACTGAGCCAAACGAAATGAAATTTAGGTACAAAAAAATTAACTTTAGATTATTTTTGTGACTATTTAGTCAACCAATTACCTGCTCACGGAACTGGGTTATAAATTTTCATAAAATAGTAAAAAATAAATAAAGTCCATTATGAAGCATCAAAGGCAGAGATTTTTCATGTTCGAAGCTGCAGTCAGATGCATCTGATTTTATGTTTGACATACAGTTTGACTCATGGATTTTCAGTAGCTGCAGATTAATTTTCAGAGCTGTTGTATCTACATATCCCTGTTCTCAAGTACTATCAAGTATGACTTTCACATTAGACATGTAAAAACATATACGCTCCTATCTCACAAAGAAAACTACAATAACAATGACATCTCCAAGAAGTTCTCTTTTCAGATTCTTACTTCTTCTAGATTTTGTCACTGAAATGTTTCCATTCAAACAAACTGTGTTAATACGATTTCTTAAAATTCATTATTGACTGATAATAAATTTGCCTCTTCATGACTCAAAAAAGTTGTAATTTCAGAATAAGGACCCTTTCAGTCACAACACATCCTCATAACAGATAACAGAATGAGTCAAGTGCCACGGATTACTGAAACGACTTAGAGTGATTAATTCAATTCAGTTCAGTTTTATTTATATAGCGCCAAATCACAGCAAACAGTCGCTTCAAGGTGCTTTATACTGTAAGATAAAGACCCTGCAATAATACAGAGAAAACCCAACAGTCCAAACGACCCCCTATGAGCAGCACTTGGTGACAGTGGGAAGGAAAAACTCCCTTTAACAGGAAGAAACCTCCATCAGAACCAGGCTCAGGGAGGGGGGGTCATCTGCTGAGGGGGGAGACAGGACAAAAGACACACTGTGGAAGAGAGACAGAGATTTTTCTTGAAGACGTTTCACATCTTATCTGAAACGCTTCTTTAGTTCTCAAACCAAAAGGAGGAGACCCCCAGGTATTTAAGCCCCAGTGGGCGTAGTCCCCTGAAGGTGGTTCTTTATTGTTCATGTGCATAATCACATGCGCCACGGAGGTGTGGGTCATTATAATCAGTGGTTTCGGGTGAAACCAATTTGGGACTTCACTCGATTCTATCAAGTGACCTATTGAGGTCAACTGAACAAAGGTGTGAATGGGGGTTGAGGCGCCTGGGGAGGGAGCTCAGGATCGGACTGTAAATGGGGGAAAGTTGGTGACATAATCGACCTCCTCTGCTCAGTGATGGTTCTTTCAGATGGGAGGTGAAACGTCTCCAAGAAACAAAAAAAAGTCCAGTCGCCATTTTTCAAGCTCCACAGACACAGGTTTCTGTAAGGCAGAATAAATCAATATGTTGATCAATTATTAAATCATTTACTAACAGGGACTTGGAAGAGAGAGACCTAATGTTTAATAATCCACATTTAATTGTTTTATTCTTTGGTGCAGTTGATGAAGCTGTATTATTTATTGTTTTTGAATTTTTATGCTTAAATAGCTTTTTGCTGATTTTAGCTTTGGTTTTTGGTGGTCTGGGAGCAGGCACCGACTCTATGGGGATGGGGTTTTGGGGGTATGGCAGGAGGAGAGAAGCTGCAGAGAGGCGTGTAAGACTGCAACTCTGCTTCCTGGTCTCAACCCTGGGTAGTCAGGTTTTAGGAGGGTTAATAAATTTGGCCAGATTTCTAGAAATGAGAGCTGCTCCATCCAAAGTGGGATGGATGCCGTCTCTCCTAACAAGACCAGGTTTTCCCCAGAAAATATTAAAATGGTTAAACCGCTGCTTACACTACAATGGCCAACAGTTTTTTTTCATTTGAGGTATAAAATATACAAGATTAAGTAAAGATCAAATGTTTCACACATTTGAAAGAATTTTCAGCTTACTGCATAAAGTGATTTTTATAACCAATATAAGAGGAGACTTCAGCATCTCTGCCTTATATTTCCAACCAAACACATACTTTAAAAAAAATCACGTATACAAAACTCATACAAGCACACATACAAACATGAGGACATAAAAATAGAAATACATCTGAAATAAATGGCTCTACAGGAGCCTAATTAAACACCCAGCAGTGCAGTATAGCCTTATTCAGTCTGGTGAAGTCATTGAATGCAAGACTGAGCAGAGAGCACTATATACCTCATTCAGAGATTGATAGCCTGACACTGATGTTTAATCCAGCTTCAGGCTTCAGTGCACTGAGATATTTTCTTTTTTATTTATTTCATAGGCCATTATTTTACAGCCTGTGGTATCAGCCCTTACTTTACTGGCCCTCCAGCAATTTCAGGGAGAATTTATAAAAGGTACTTGAAATGTACTACTTTGAATGTGCATGTCAAAGGAAACGGTAAAAACCCCTCCAGTGTATTGTACATATCTTTAACTATGCATAATGTTATTTAATATAGTCCTTTTTGGCCTGGCTGAAAATATATACAAATATATATAAAAAATATATAAAACTATGTCTTTCTTATTATTTTACTGGCCCTCCAGCACTTTCAGGGAGACTTTATTAAAGGTACTTGAAATGTACTACTTTGAATGAGCATGTCAAAACCCCTCCAGTGTATTGTACATATCTTTAACTATGCATAGTGTTATGCATAATAAAATGTAACATAGGCCTTTTTGGCCTGGCTGAAAATATATAAAACTATTACTTTCTTATTAGATTTCATAAAAAATTCACTTTGTGAAGCCATATCAGTTTGAAAACTTTTACTTTCAAATTAGTGATTTTTGAGCAGGCAAACACCTAAAAAAACTGCCTTACCGAAATGATTACAATTCAATAATTACGTAATGTGACACAAACCTGCAACACTCCCTGAGAAAGTAATAAATATACCTTAGTGGCATGAATTCACCTTTGGAAAAATAGCCCATCCAGTGGTCACAACATGACTCATACTACTGACATATGTACAGTAACTTTGCACACTGCCGAGGGTATTTGGCTAAAACCTCAGTGCTGAATCACAGGCATCCATGGTATTGGATGACATCATGCCTGCAAACATTATGAGCCAACCATATCCAGAGGGAGATCATTATTCCAGATTGGCAGCCCTCTGATTGGCTCCAGAGACGAGAAGCAGCTCATCCTGACCTTTTTGCTGAATCCTGACAAGATCAATCAAAAGCCAAGGCATTCTCTCCCCCTGCACAAACCCATTGAGTCATTCCACTCAAGCTTTGCAGCAGAATTGAATTACCTACCCACCCAAAGTACAGCTGAATCTAAAAAGTCACTGCTCCTAGCAACTCAGTTCCAGCAGCCCCTATATTTATTCCCCTAGAATGACTAAAGTACTAAAGGCTCTTATAGGATAAGGTCCCAGACAGACTTCACTAAAGTGAGTTTAGTGTTGGCCAACTGATAAGCAAACAGAGAAAAGAAGACCTGCTGAAGACAAAAAGTAGCAAAACAATTGGACTACGTTCATTCTTTGTCTGTACGATTCTACTGAGCTGGCCTGGCTCAAACTATATGCAGATGATGCACCACTCTTTTGTGGCACAAAATGCAATTGGCTCCAAAGAAGATTAAAGGCGTTTCCCATAAATTGCTACATAATTTCCTGGATTATCAGTACTTCCATGTGTTATATTATTATTGGGTTCAAAATTCCTGTGGTAAATCTGGTATTTTTTTTAACTCACTGGCTAAGGAGCCTGATGATACATGATATTGTATTTATATTTCAAATTGAAGCGGATGCCAGAGGAAAAGCTGAAGTCAATAGTGAATCAGTTAAAGCCTGAACACAACAAGATTTGACCTCAAAATTATACTGAACATATTAAATGTACTTAATATTCAAACATAAAAGCAGCTCTGCGGGTTTTGCAAAATTATTTTCTGTATCACCAAATTCCTCATCCTTCGCAGTCATGCCTTTTCTTGCCCAGTCCAGGAAGTCCCATCTGTGTTTTGTGTCGGATCAGCAAGTGTCCCATGCTTGGTTAGGGCTGACTAGATAGTTAGCATGTGGCAAAAATATCAGGGTCAGGCAAATCTAATGCAGATATTTGCAGTACAGACTCTCAGAATACTTTTTTAAAAATTTGATTAAATGACTATTTAAATAAAGAGTGTGGCAGTTAGCCTTCTATCCCCATTTGATGCTCGATACACGTTTAGTTTTGGACTCTTTGTTTTATGCTGCTGAAGTCAGATATTGATTGAACTCTAGAATATTATAGACACTGAAGTGCATCCCATATAATATATGCCCGAACAAGCTTGGTCAGCTCCTTGCACGAGCCACTTTATGTGCTTATTCATTGGATCCTTGAACATGCTAATGAGCATGTAAAATATTATGTGCACACTAATATTTTACATAAAGAACCATGACTGACTTTCCTAGTTGTGGGCAAGAATAATGACAGGACTGGTGTTTTCTTTTTAACATCCAGACACTGTTACGTGTCTTTGGCCGAGAAGCTTCAGGGATACTTGAAAAGGCAGAAGGCACAGTCTGCTCTGACATTTAGAAGTGCTGACTTGCCACGTCCAGGGGGGATTCGGCCAACATCCCCAAACTTGGACAGCGGGTTCTTTGATTTGCATAAATCACATCATTAAAGATCTGTGAACAAGTCTCCAGATGGACAATTCGATCCTACACGTGTGAGTTAAAAAAAATCTCTTCATCACTGGTCAACTCTGCGGCTAATTCTACACAACATTTGAAAAAGCCACCACAAACGCATCTCCAGTACAGTCACCGCACCACTGAAAGGGCTCGCTCCTTTGACAGACCATCTAGTGCACAGGGCTACATGACTCTCGAGCATGCAGTACTGTAATAGTCTAACAGATGATGGTTCTTGGCACAACCTGAGTAGTGGAGGGGTGTAAGACAGTCCCTTATGTTACATGGGAGAAAGAGAGGGAAAGAGAAGGACAGAGAACAGGAGTGCTGCAGTGCATTGGTGGTGTGCTGTCTCTTTAACTATGGTCATGCTTGACAGGAGCTGCTGTATCAAACTACTGTAAAATCGACAAGGCCAGGGATAGCTCAGTGGACGGCTTCTTGCTTCCACAGAGTCCATCTGCACTCACGGATACATCCATTGTGGAGAAGGGAAAGAGGGGGGGGGAGAGGAAGGAGACGGTGAGTGAGAGCGAGTGGGTGGATCAGCATGGGGGGGGGGGGGGGGGGGGTCGACCACAATGGAGGAAAGTGAGAAAAAGAAAAAGAAGGAGAAAGAGATAGACCGAAAGAAGGTGTGAGTTTTAGAGAGCGAACGAGGGAAGAGAAAGATTAAGCGAAGATAGGAAGGCCCGTCTCTGCTGCTGCTGCCTGCCTCCCACTAACTGCCTGTTCATGTGAGCCGGTACTTGGCATGACTGCAAATGGCTTGCTTGGTACATTAGATGAACACGATCGTCAGTGTGGGCTCAGATACATCTGCAAGCTCATTGAGGCCCCCTTCTCCCCTCATGTTGATCTGTATTTCATCTCAAACCAGCGTCACACTAATATCGGCCGTCTTGCCACATATTTTATCTGAATGTTGAGTCACTGTGCAGCAATAAATATCACTCAGTGTTACATAATCTCTTTGAGTAACCATGGAGCTGCTAATGTATAGGTAGACAAGGAAGCTGGATAAAGTGTTTGCCTGAAGTGCACAGAGTTGGTAACCCAGCATATATGATGGGACTTACTTTACAGTTTATTGGCAGCTCGATAAAAATAAAGACTGTTTCATTTGCCAGATGCAGTCAATGATGTAAAAGAGAGAAAGGTGGCATTTGTTTCACAGTTTAGAAGCTGAAACCTGCAAATGCTGCTAAATTACTCCCATGATTACAGAAATTACTGATACAAAAAATGGTGTTAAATTTCCTGTTAACTGACTTTTGGATTTTATCCAATTTGGCATATGTGGTATATTTGGAGTCCTAAAACCTCGGCTATAAGCGCTTTAACGCCAGAATTTTGGTAGTGGCATTAAATATTCACCATCAATTATGATATGAGACGACACGTGTAAACCAGTTCATTTTTCTAGCATTCAGTGTTATGTGGTTATTTATAAGACTAAACACAGTTTAGCTCCAAAGAACACTGTTGAAAATGAATCTGCAATCACAGAGAGAGAGAGAGCACTCAGTGCCATCGCTGGCAGGTTTTGAAGGTGCAGCACTGTGCTCACAATTTCCTGGCAATGACTCCCAGAGTGGGCTCACACACTCACACACACACACACACACACACACACACACACACACACACACACACACACACACACACAGAGCATCTCACCAATATTATGCAACCAACATCTATAGCTGCACTCGCACAGGAGGGCATTTTAGCCATTATCTGCTCTGCTCCGAGGGAATAAAAAAGCGAAATGAAAAGGAACCAAGTCGGCTGCCACAGTTAAATTTGGTCTCTCTTTTCATGTGCGGCTCAGATGATGACTGCAGGGTCACAGTGGAGTCCAGGAGCTGACAGCTGAGTTTTTCAGGTCGAGATTAGTCTCCATTTTATATCCACACACATTTGGTTCTACAAAGGGTTACAGGTTGGTGAGTGCGTGCTTGTATCCACACATGCACCACACCATCACTCGCTCTCACCCTTACAGTCACATGCAGCACACCTCCACTCTCTCCTGAACCCACACACTGACTACACACCGCTGTCTCCCTCACACACATACACACACGCTGCTACAGTTTTACCCTCCTTGATAACAGGTACTCACACAAATCACCCCCAGTCCTTCACGGCTTCTCCAAACTTTGCGCTGGGCGTTACATTTCACTCCGGTCTGACTTCAGCCATCACACTTAAGAGACCTCGCTTTTTCCCAAATTAGACCCTCTAATCACACACATGCACACGCACACACACACACGCTGCAAATTGAACGCTACGACTAGATAGATGTGAGGCAGCTCACTGCAGCACGCCTGCTCACATATAGCATTAGTCACAGTTGCAGTGCGATGATACCAAGGGAATCTGCCTTTACCGTACACCGAAGCGCCTTTCACCCACTCACACTCGGGTATGAGGGAATAAAAGACTGAGAACAATGAAGTAGCCTCTTATTCTGGTCATCTACATATGCGGTGGGCCAAAGTTTTTGCATGCAGGAAGCAGCACACAGACTTTTAAGAATATCAGCAAAATACCAAACATGTTTCATGAAGTACCAGAGAAAGTCCTTAAAGGGATATTTCATGAACAGCATTCGAGGTTAAAATGAAATGAAATAATAAAACCACAATCCAGCGCTTAACACCGCACTGAGAGTGTCTATAAGCACGTTACCTGAACCTTACATTAAAAACTGTGTATAATAAGCCATTAAGTGTGACAAGAGCAGTATTAAGTCCATAATATAGTAGGGATACTACACACTCAAGTAGTATCATGTCGCTATAAACTCCTTATGAGGGACTCTGTAACACCATGATATCATTACAGGAATATTTTTCTATCATCGCAGTGCTCTCAAACAGAGGGATGCTTTTGCGGGAGAACACCGTGACACTACTGCACATGCATACCTTATTACAATACTATAATTACCGCATGCACAGCTCCACGCCACAGACGCTGCGCGGGATCCGTGTGTGTTTGTGCGTGCGCGTGTGGCTATCTATCTACAAGGCACTCTAGGCTATCTCTATGCACCTGTCGGCTATGGTGCTTTTAGATATGCCTGTTTCATATGACAGAGAGGGAAGAGAGGGACAGAAAAAGAGAGACAGTAAAAGAGAGAGGATGGAGGGGAACGGGGGAGGAGGACAGAAAACAAAGATGCAGTCAGTGGGTGTCAAAAATATAAAAAATATCAGCTCTGACTTACCTTGAAAGGGAACATAGGACATGTTCCAACTGCATTGAACGTAGGCTTTGCGTCTCGCTCGGCGGTTTCTCGGCGTTCAGAAGTAACGTGGAAACCAAATTACAAATAATTCTGAAAAATTAAAATAATTAAAAAGCACACACACGCGCGCGCGCGCACACGGTATTTACTGCTGTTCACAGTTGGAGTCGAAGAAGAGGCCAATATTCCGCTGTTATAAAAACTGGCATCATAATCCACGACCGCTTATAAAGCGCCCGGTTCCCGATGCATAAAAAAATACAGGATGCAGAGACGTGTGTGTGTGCGTGTGTGTGTGTGTGTGCGCGTGCGTGTGTGTGTGCATGTGTATGTGTGTGCGTGTGTGCATGTGTATGTGTGTGCGTTTATTTGCACGCTGCTGCTGAGGTGTGAGGGTGAAACACGAGTGTGTGTGAGTGAGAGTGAGAGAGAGACAGAAAGAGAGAGAGAGAGAGAGAAGGGGGTGGAGGACTGAGTGCGCGCGCGCATGTATGTGCGTGTTACTGAGTGTGGGCGCGCACGTTTCCCAATATCTATAACCTATCTTTAGCTTATGCATTTTACATTTTGTGCTCGCCTCCTGGAAAAAGCAGGATTATAATAATGTTGCAGGAGTGTTAATTCATTGTAGCTACTGCTTCAAGCTACTGTAGTATGTGTGTGTGTGTGCGTGTGTGTGTGATTTTTACACTGCCTACTTTGATATCCGACCCTGTAGAAGCAGTTAAATGTACCTTACTTATTATCCTGTTTAAATACATAATTGAGTACAAACTTACAACTTATTCTACATTATTTTTTAAATTGATTTCAAATACACACAAAGAACATCACCACACCATGCTGCAGACGGTAAGGCCCAGACTGCAAGTTGTTCTCCATAAAGCTGCAGAAACGGATGTTTTGGCTCTTTAAACTCCTGCAGACCTGTTGAAACAGGCTTTTACTGCAGGTAACATCCTGCCTCCAGTAAGTGCTGATATTGCAGCTGGATTATACCTCAGTATACAACTGCACGTTTATCCTTATTATCGTTTAAATGAATGAATTAAATAAATAAATAAATACTACGACGATGCATTTCGACACTTGACCAAACAGAGGAACTGCATCAAGATAGGAAGCTGTGGAGCCAAAATGGCGCCTTGAGGTGGCGTATGCTGCATTTGGGTAACGTGGGAAAATGGGAATATTGAGCTACTACTAACATAATAACAGCTGGAGGTTTGAGTTATCCGGTTGTACATTTCAGGATTTGAAAAACTAGAAGATTACAAAAAGGGGGCGTGTCTCTCTCTTGTTGTTGTTTTGCATTAACCTAATTAGCAGAGAAGATGCTGAGTATATACAAAAAAAATAAAAAAATACTGGCTTAAAGCCTAAAGAGACAGAGCGTCATTAATCAGTTCCTAAAATATTACACAAGGTACTTAGATAATTAAAGGTTTCCACAGCCTTCCTATATTTTAGTGACTTAATGAAGGTTTTATATATATATATATATATATATATATATATATATATGATGGTTTATAACTGGAAAAGATGAGACAGATGTATGATTGTGTGAATTTTAGGTTCCATCTCTTAGGGACCCTCATGTGGATAAGCAGTTGAGAAAATGGATGGACGTGTGACTGTGAAAGTAATCAAATCAAAATGATGACTTCTCATTAGAAGAGTGAGTAAAAGTCAAATACAACAGGATCATAGCAAAATAAAATTTCACTTGTAAATAAATGTAAAAACATTTTGTTTGAATGAGTAAACAAATTCTATAAACAATCTGAAACCAGTCTACAACACAGGTTTGTTCAAAGCACCGTACAGGCCACGATGCTGGGATGCTGCGGCTGTCGGGCTTTCAGCAGCTGCTTTAATGAGGCAGTATGGTGCAGCCTGTACTCACGTCCCATTTACATTCAGTCCTGCTTTTCCTGCAAGAAGGTGTTCATAGATTGTAGATTATGAAACTTGTGGACTTCACAGCTTCAGAGGGACGCTTGAAGGCAGCACAGAGCTGCGCCTGCCTCGGGGTGACATGTTGAGACGTTGCCGCCATCTTGTGGCCAAAACCGGCAGCTGCAGGTCTGACCGGGAGAGGAAGTAGATCTCCTAATATCCGGATGTCATAAGCACGTTAGACTAGTTTTACCCTCCAAAACACACTCTGCTCCCCTTTTGGCTGGAATAGTTTCCATTAAATTCTTTGCGTTACGCACCTGCGCAGTAATCAGCTGCCCCCCCAGCAGCTACTAATCGCAGTAGGACAGGCACAGGTGCTGCTGATGGTGTTAACAAAGGCTCTGTTCACTTCAAGTGCCTCAGTAAGTTATGGTTCAGCAGCCATGATGGCAGACTTCCCTCAGACTGCCTGCCTGCTCTGAGTAACCAGGAGCCCAGCAGCTGCAACATGTAGCAGCAAATAAAAAGAAATAAAAAATAAAATCAAGCGTTAATGCGCCCTCTTCTCGGAAACAAAGGACTCAGAGTGATATGTGGCATTCTTCTTCGGAGTCATTATTTGTTGCCTCCATTCATCTTGAGACTCACTGTAACTGGCAAGAGCACAAAATAAACATCTGTCATTCCTGTTGGCAGCAGCAGGAAACTGTCTGCCAAAAAAAGTAGTTAATCCCTCCTACAGGACACATTTGGCCGTAATACAATTTATCATCCCCATCAGACTCATTTGGGGGGGATTCTCACATTGTTTGATTTCTAAATACAGTGGTGGTGATCCGTGAAACAAAGCAGCTCAATAATGATTCAGTCACACCTTTAGCAACCATAACTTGAAGGAATCGTTTTCTCTCTGACTGTATCAGTCGCTCCACTCTTCTCCAGTTTTGCTTCATTGAGGTTTGTGAACATTCATTTAACTGCAGCTCTCTGAAGGAGGTCTGGACTTTGGGTCATTGCAGCACCTCGAGTCTTTTCAGCCGTTCTGTTCTGGATTTGCTGCTGTGTTTGGGGTCATTGTCCTGTTGGATGACCTAGTTTGGACCAGGCTTTAGCTGTGGGACAGAGGGTCTCATATTTGACTCTAGAATATTTTGGTATACGGAGGAGTTTGTGGTCATTTAAGTGCAAAATCGCTCCGCCACCATGCTTAATAGTTGGTGTGAGGCGTTTGTGCTGATTTGCTGTGTTTGATGGCACTGAGCATTATCGCCCAACATCTCCACTTTGGTCTCATCCATCCGATGGACTCTGTTCCAGAAGTCTCGTGGTTTGTTCTGAAGCTGTGCCGCTGCGTTCGAGAGGCTTTCTCTTGCCGACCCTTCCAAACAGGCCATGCTAACTGTGCTGTCATGAACTTTAACATGTAACAGGCGGACTGCAGCCAGTGGAGCCTGAGATGCAGCCCGTGGGTCTTCCATGATTTCTCTGATCCTGGGGGGAATCATTTACTCTTTGCCTGGGAACACTGTGGAATTGTGTTAACACACACCTGAATGCTCCAGACAGCAAACTGCCCACAGCTCTGCTTTAATAGAGGCGGTCACATGACTTGCTGATGACAATTAATCAAATGCAATCAAATGAAATCTGAGTGAATTCCTTAATAAAGCATGTGAAAGGGTGTGTCACAGGTTACCAAATATTCCCTCAGTCAGTCAGTGATGCTCGCCTGTGTTTACACCTCTTCATCAAAAGCACACATAGAACATGGAGCCAGATACACCAGCACCCTCTGAACTCTCAGTGACGACCTTTAGATGAATAAAAAAACATGAATTTTGCTCATTTCCCTCCAACAAAAGATATTTAAAGGGTTTAAAAGTCTGGAAAAGCTAAGGTGGATCTTTTAATTGAGGCTATGTTGACACATGCTGATCCCGGGGCTGAGGATGATCCATCCTAAACTTTAAAGCTGAACCTCTTCGGCATCTGAAACAATGATGTCACCTAAATGAGATCTTATTCTCAACATACCTGGTAGAGAATGTGCAACAGAGTGTGTGAGGTGAAACTTTTTTTATTATTCATGTTACATATTAGGTGTATCAACGCAGAGTATACATGTACAAATGTAATTTCTCCAAAAATACATCAAACTGAACTTGGACTTGACTACTAATTGGAAAAAGAAGACCACCGCTCCCAAAATAAAGGTTTTCCTTCGATGCAGATGGATTTACTTCCTCCTGTTTTGTTTTAAACTAATCTGGTTGAGTTCCACCAAGAATACAGCCTATAACAAGCACTTGACGGGTATAGATATACCATAGAAAACACACAAATACATTCATCACCATCGCCTAGAAAGGTTCAACACACTCCTCCCTAATAAACTACAGTCAAAGAGTCACTGAGGAGGATGAGAATTGCAATGCAACATTGTCTTACTGGAGCTAATATAACAAAGAGGTTGCTGTTTAAATAAAATCTGAGCATTTTGCATCATTAGAGCTGCATAAATGTTGTACTAGTCTTTTGTTTTTTTTCAACCAAACCTGTAACGCAGTCTTTCTTTAGAAGAGAGAACTGACAGATGTGCGTGTTGTGCACTTTTCATCGAACAGATTGCTGAAATAAACCTCTGTATAAAATATAAACTCTGAAACTCGCACCACAGTTTTCTAGATTTATGTAACCTGTTTGCACAAAGATAAAATCCAACTTCCAGCGCCTCCTCTTCACCTCTACAAACACGTTTCTGTAGACGGGACACGAGCACTCGGGCCTCAGCCTCGTTTTCCCTTTAAACCGCAGACTGTTGGTCCCTGCTTGGAGTATGAAGACAGTCTTACTTCACCTGCACTGTTGTGGACAGCATTGGAGTGGCTGCACCTTTAGCTGATCTTTATGACATTTAACTCAAGACAAAATAAAAAAGAAGTTCCACTGTGATGACTTTAAAAGTGTGTATATCTGTATTTTTCTGTAGTTTGGAATGTACAGTAACACCACAGTCCTGTGCTGATCAAAAACTCCCTTCAGTGATGGAAGCGGCCCTCCTGTGCACAGGTACGCAAAGGTTTGGGGTCCCGCTGACTCCTCCAAGTTTTCTTCAGTATAATAACTGAACATATGTTGCAGATGACAGCTGAGGATTAATGGAATCATTCATCATAAATTATTTATGATTTTTAATGGAATATTCATGTCGATGCTGTTGGAAGATCGGAGTGACACTTATTAAAAACTGACCTCTTTACTTCTACGTAGGTATCCTTTTATAAAACAGAAATTATTAATGATCAGTTATCCCCTTAAATGTCACAGATATTGATCAGCTGCATTTTATATAACAGCAAAAGAAGAATGAATTTTCAGAGGACCCCAAACCTCTGACATACTGCAGCTTTGAGAAGGAGCCTTCATGCAGTGACCCGGTCCAGCAGACCAATCGGCAGGTACACAACCTATGTAGGCACTATGCAACCACATCAAAATCAATAAAATAAAGTTATTCCATCATAGCAATCATATATTGTGAATATATAATTCTATCTATAAAACAAAAGCCCTCTTGTGGCTCCTATTTCTAAGACATAACAGTAGTCTAAATGTAAATCATGTATGACAAAATCTAACGTAACAAATAAGTATCCCCATAATAACATGTATACAATCGCTTATTAACATACTGCCATGAGAAAAAAGATGAAAACCTCCAGAGAATTTGTTGTTTGTGGAGCCAAAGTCAAGTCCTTCAATAAAGCACCCCTCAACGAGGCATTAAACTCCCCCCACAAAACATACGCCCGTCTGTCCATTAAAAGGTTGCTGCACAGCCAGCGGCCTCCGCCCGCCTGTCATAAAGCCCCTCGCTGATGAGAGAACCGATGACTCTAATTTTCTTTCTGAACTCCGCGTGAACGATAACCGCGAGTTGATGAAACGTGAAAGCCGACGTTGGCTGTTCGCTTAGCTCGTTTCTTGGATATCAATAACAAATGCTGCTAATAACTTGATAAATATTTGTGAGCTGCAGGAAGTTCAAACCCAATTCCAAAAATGTCAGGGTGCTGGCAAAAATGGAAATAAAAACAGAATGATCTGTAAATCTCATAAACCTGCATTTTATTCACAGTAGAGCAGAGAAAACATCAGATGATCAAACTGAGAAAATTTACAATTTGAAGAAAAATATTGACTCATTTTGATTTTGATGCTAACGCGGGTCAAACAGCAGCATCCCCTCCTCCTTTAACAACAGTCCATAAACATCTGGGAACGGAGGCGAGCAGCAGCTGGACTCCGGGGAGAGGAATGCTGTCTCATTCCCGTCTGATAGAGGATTCCAGCTGATCAACAGCCCAAAGTCATTTTTGTAGTTTCATGACGAACACAATGTTTTCAGCTGGTGAAAGGTCTGAACTGCAGGCACTCTCTGCTGTTTGCTGTTTAGCGTCATTTTGCCAGAATAAGCCCTCCCTCAAAAAGACGTCATCAGGATGGGGGGCAAACGCTGCTCTAAAACCTGTCTATACCTTTCAGCATTGATGGTGTCCTAAATGTGCAAGTGGCCAATTCCACAGGCACTAATGCACCCCCATACCATCAGAGATCCACGCTTATGAACTGAGCGCCGATCACAAGCCAGATGATCTCCTCTTTAGTGCGGAGGACGTGGCGTCCATGTTTTCCAAAAAGAATTTGGCATTTTGATCCATCTGACCACAGTTTTCCACTTTGCCTCAGTCCCAGATGAGCTTTGGCCCGGAGAAGACGGCAGTGTTTCTGCATCGTGTTCACATACGGCTTCTTCTTTGGATGATGGAGCTTTAACCTGCATTTGTGGGTGGCACAGTGAGCCGTGCTCGTGGTCATTTCTGGATGTGTTCCTGCAGTGATTTCCATGACAGAATCATTCCTGTTTTAATGCAGTGTCAGCTGAGGAGGCAACGACCGCGGGGATCCAATATTGATTTACACCAAGATTTCTCCAGGTTCCCGTATTTTTCTGATGATATTCTGTCCTGTAGACGAGGAGAGACTCACAGTCTTCACAATTTCACTTTGAGTTTCTTTATTATGAAATTGCTCCACAACTTGTAAATGCAGTTTTTTGCAGAGTGATGAAGCTCTGCCTCTCTAAGATGCTCCTTTTATACGCGATCTGTCACTGACGTGATTGGCTGTAAAGTGTTCCTCCTGCTCTTTTAGTAGCACTTATTTAGCCTTTTGTTGCCCCATCCCAACTTTTTTCAGACGTGTTGCTGCCATCAAATTCAAAACGACTGAATATTTTTCACGAAAAAATAAAATGTCTCAGTTTAAACATTTGATATGTTTTTTTTTTCTACTATAATATTGGTTTATGAGATCACTGCATTCTGTTTTACACAGCGTCACATTTTTGGAATTGGTTTGTAATTAAATGTGAAAACTTTATTCTAAGTGCGCGGTCAGTGTCAGTTTAGTGATTCTAGTCCTCATATTTAAAAAAAAGTAACAGGTTTCATCAGGTTAGAGAAAAAAAAACATGTAATAATCACTATATTTTCAAACTAACGAATCATCATCATATCATACTGACTACAATATTAAAATACAGTTCAGGCAGGATCACTATAGTCAAAAAAGTATTATTATTTCATCCAGTCATCCATTTTCTTCCATTTATCCGGGGCTGGGTCGCGGGGGCAGCAGCCTCAGCAGAGAAGCCCAGACCTCCCTCTCCCCAGCCACCTCCACCAGCTCATCCGGGCAAACACCGATGCGTTCCCAGGCCAGCTGAGAGATGTAATCTCTCCAGTGTGTCCTGGGTCTGCCCCGGGGCCTCCTCCAGGTGCCTGGATCACCTCACCCAAGAGGCGCCCAGGAGGCATCCAAGTCAGATGCCCGAACCACCTCAACTGGCTCCTTTTGAGGAGCAGCGTCTCTACTCTGAGCCCCTCCCGAATCACTGCACTGTTCACCCTATCTCTAAGGGAGAGGCCAGCCACCCTTCAGAGGAAGCTCATTTCTGCCGTATCCACAATCTCGTTCTTTCGGTCACTACCCAAAGAAAGCTCGTGACCATAGGTGAGGGTACGGACGTAGAATCGACAGCTTTGCTTTTACACTCAGCTCCCTCTTCACCACAGCGGTGCAGCATCTGCATCTCTGCAGCTGCCTTCTCCCCTCACTTGTGCACAAGACCCTGAGATACTGAAACTCCTCCACTTGGGGCAGCAACTCATCCCTGACCCAGAGTGGGCACTCCACCCTTTTCCAGCTGAGGACCATGGTCTCAGACTTAGAGGCGCTAACTGTCATACCTGCCTCTTTACACTAGGCCACCACCTGACAGCATCATCTGCAAAAAGCAGAGATGAGACTCTGAGGCCACCATGAGGGAAATCATCCACCACTTGGCTAGAAATTCGGTCCATAAAAATTATGAACAGAATTGGTGACAAAGGGCAGCCCTGACGAAGTCCAACACCCACAGGAAACAAGTCCGACTTATTGCCGGCAATACGAACCGAGCTCTCGCTGCGGTTGTACAGGGACTGAGTGACACCCCCATACTCCTCCAGCACCCCTCCCACCCCCACCCCCAGGATACCTGAGGAGGAGCGCATGCCTTCCACAAAAGTCTACAAACCCCATGTAGACTGGTCCACTTGAATATCCTCGAGAGCTGGTCCAGCTCTACGGTTCCTCTTGAATCCAAGGTTCGACTAATGGACAGACCCTCCTTTCCAGCACCCACACATACACCTTACCGGGGAGGTCAGGTGTATGTGTGGAAAATAATTTTCACTTTTTTGACTAAATTAGTTTCTAGTTTCTGGTCCTCTCACCATCATTTATCAAGTCAGTCATCAAATTCTTGTTTATGATCACATTAGTACTTTTTCAGCCTGGTGTGTTGCACATTTCTAGTCATTCTTAAAATTATTTTAATTTCAAATTATTATGCTATATAATCCACATCAAGTTGGCTTTGTGGTATATTGTTTGTCTCTTAACTAAGAGGGCATCTTACTGATGGCTGGGTGCATTAAATATGAAGCTACAACCAACACAAACTGTGCCAAACAAACACGGAGCCATAAAACCACAAAATAAACAACAAACATTTAAATGAATGAGCCCAGACAGATGTAGGCCAGCTGTTTCTCTCTGCTTTCTTCCTAAGGTCACTCTTTCTCTACTCTTTCCTGTTAACTAGGCTTCAACACAAAACTAAAAAAAGAAGTTCTTATTTTTTCTGCTCCATAAATTTCAGATATTTCTTTTTAAGCACTGTCTTTAATTATATGATGACTATTAATAACATTAAATGTGGCCCAAACACAGACAAATCATCGGGAGGTTTAGACACTTTCCCTCATCACTGTAAAAGATGATAAATGCAAAGGCATATTCCAAAGTTAACAGTACAAATATCAGAGAAACACTAGCAAAGAGGGACATTTAGTAACAAGTAGTGAGGTTATAATGAAGTAGAATAGAGGTGATATTATGAGAGCAACCTGGATTTGCAACGTGTAGATTTTTTTTCCTTTCGTTTTGTTTGTACTTTAAACGCTGCTGCGTATTACATACGCGGCGGTTCTGCGGCAACCGTGAAACAGTCATTGTGTCTCGGTTTGCTCTCTGTCTCAGTACACACTCACGTTCTCCCACTCCACGAGGTACTGCACCTTCCCGTCCGGCGTGACTCGTCTCGCCAGGATCCTCACCGCCTCCCCTCCTCCCCAGTTCCTGCCCACTGTCCCGTCCCCACCTCCCACTCCCATTCCCACTCCTCCGCCGCCACCTCCTCCACCTCCACCTCCACCTCCCCCTCCTCCACCTCCACCACCTCCACCTCCACCACCTCCTGCACCCATGCCAGCCTGATAAGGTGTTAGGTCGCGTAGGATGAGGGGTTCCATCTGCTTCTGCCCCACCTGGTGCTGATGTTGGTGGTTGTGTTGGTGGCTGTGGTGGTGGTGCTGATGGAGATGGTGGTGGTGATGGCTACCGTTGGAGTTGAGGGGGTACGGGAAGTATGTTGGTGGTAACCTGCAGTTGTCCTCCATGCTGGGAAACAAGGAGAGGAGAAAAGAGATTGATTATTGATTATTATGTAAATAATAATGCATTTTCTCATCAGTCCTGCTTCCTGTGGTATTTGTGAAAATTTATCACAATCCCCCCTTTTCTGTTCCTGAAGTATGGCACTGAATGCTGTCCATTACGTCACAGCAAAGTTAACCTTTGACCTTCTGGTGATTCTGTAGAAATCACTTTGTTATTTTATCCTATTAGACATCTGCGAGGAAACCCGACAAACAGACAAATTAGCAGCTAAAGATCTGAATACTTACCCTCTCAATGAAAATGAAAATTAATTACAGGTATGAAATCAGTCATTATGAAAATTACCAGTTGGCTAAAACCAACATGAGTTTATTCTGTTCGTGTGTTTTATAGTAGCTTCTGATTTGTAGTATAGAAAGTTTTGTGAGAAATAAATGTATATTTTTTAACTTGTACACTTAGATCCAAAATCCCAACTATGGATACAAACTGGATATTAGCTAAAGATTCTCTGTGCAGTGTATCAGATTCACTCTCAGCATAAGAACTAAATAAGAAACCTGCTGCTGATTCAAAGGGGCCAAAATTTAACAACAGTAATGAATTAATCAATTAATTACTGTAGGTTTAAGCTCAAGAAACTCAGTGAAAATTATATTATTATAAAGAATTCTGTAGTTGGGTAATATTTAAATAACTTTAACACAAATTGAATATCCTTATAACAGAGACATGAGTGGATTATACATTTTGAGATAACAGTGACTGTTTTATCACAGAACTATGAACCATTTAGAAATTATAAATGGACAAAATGTTTCCTTTTATATTATCAGGATATCACCACAGTGCTGTGAAAAAGGATTTCCACCTTCCTGATTTCTTAGTTTTTTGCATATTTGTCACACTTTCATGTTTCAGATCATCAAAACTAATTTTAATATTTAACAAAGATACAGTAAATACACAAAGCTGCTTTTTTTCATGTATTAAGGGAAAACAGCTTTCCAACCCTAAAAGCATCTCAGTCTGGTCTGAGTCCAAAGTTCAGCTTCTGTCTCGTCGGTCCACAGAATATTTTCCCAGAAGTCATCCAGATGTTTGTTGGCAGATGTGAGACGAGCCTTTGTGTCCTTGTTGGTCAGCAGTGGTTTTTTCCCTTGGAGGCCCTTTTTGCCCAGTCTCTTTCTGATTGTTCAATCATGAACTCTGACCTTAACTGAGCCAAGTGAGGCCTGCAGTTCTTTAGATGCTGTTCTGGGTTCTTCTGTGACCTCCTGGATGAGTCGTCAGTGTGCTCCTGGGAAGGTTCCCCACCGTTCCAGGTTCTCTCCATGTGTGGAGAACAGCTCTCACCGCGGTTCTCTGGAGTCCCAAAGCCTCAGAAGTGTCTCTGTGACCCTTTCAGACTGACAGATGTCGGTGAGTTTGCATCTCAGCTGCTTCTTTAGCTTGTGGATGATGAGCCGCCGTCTGAGAGCCTGCTTCACTTTGTCAGACAGCTCCTATTTCAGGGATTTCTTGATTCAGCAGGTCTGCAGTGATCAGGCCCGAGTGCGGCTGCTGAAATTAAACTCATCTTTCTGAAAATGTGCTTAATCACAGCTAATTCATGATTTAACAAGAGGGGCAATTACTTTTTCACACAGGTAAGGTTGGACAGCTTTTTCCCTTAATAAATGAAATTATCATTTAAAAACTGCATTTAGCATTTACTTAGTTTATCTTTGTGTAATATTGAAATTTAATGATCGGAAATATTTAAGTTTGACAAACATGCAGAAAACTAAGAAAGCAGGAAGGGGGCGGATCCTTTCTCATGGCACTGAACGTGTGACATCACTTCTCAGATTTATGTTTATATCTGGAAGTTGCCTACAGTCGGCCACGGGCTGCTACTATATAAATGTCAACCGAGATGAGGAAGATAAATGAGAGGAACCTGTTGTAGTGATGGAGACTCCTGGAGAGTGCCGTGTTTCCATTGTAGGTGGTGTGGTAGAGGGCGTACATCCGTTTGGGAGGAGAGCTGTGGAGGGGACGCAGACACACTGCTTACAACAAAACCTTATTTTCCTCCAGCTGCGTTTAAAAACAGCAGGAAAGAAATTCATTTTAAAGACTCGATTTACCTGAAACACACACACACACACACACACACACACACTCGAAGTTTGTTTTTGTTTGAGTTTATCTGCTGCTGAGATTTCTGCTGCCAGAAGCGTTTGATGGAACTGAGCTTTCTCGATGGTTTCCTCACAGATAATCTGGATCTTCATCTGTGAGGCCCTGAGCTGGGAACAATTGAGACCAGCGCCTTTCCTCTGACCCGAGCACCCCCAAAGGTCTGATGGTCTCAGAAACCTTCCTACTCAGTGCTTATTCAGCTGAGCTCATTTGACTCTTTAGTTTTAAGAATTTCTGTTATTTTTCACTAAATGTTACTATTTCAACCTGACATTTAACTATTTATTGTATCATAGTTTCTGTATTACCCATCATGCTCAGAATATGCTCAGAATTGCTCAGAATTCTCAGAATTTTATTTATTACACTCACCCATATAATGCATACCGTGTATGCTGTGTACCTTACCTTACCGGCTACAAATGTATATAATATTTTGATATCTTTATATAGTGTTTTGACGTGTGTGTGTATATGTGTGTATATGTAAATGTGGGTATTGACACTGATATATATATTTATGTATATAGTGCTTATGTATATGTGTATAGTTTTTTGCTATTTTATTCTATTTTATTTTATTCTATTGAATTTTAGTTTTGAGTTTAGTTATTTGTTCTTACTCATCCTTTTCATTTTTTCTCTGTATTGAGCTGCTGTAATGCACAAATTTCCCCGTCGTGGGATTATTAAAGTTTTATCTTATCTTATCTTAATAGTCATACTTTTATGTATGTTAATGTCAATTGTTAATCTATACTTTTAATTTGCCCTTTTAACTATTAAGCATGACTTTATTTTTATAATTTTTTTATGTATTTCAGCTGCTTCTTAATGATGTTTAGCTAACTATGAATCCATACATCCATATTTTGCTATTTCTCCTATTAATCAATACTGTTAGAAAACAGTTTAATCGCTTGCTATGCTTTAATCAAAAACTACTATTTATTTTAGCTAGCTACTCTAATTTTGTTTATGTGTAATTTTGGCTTCAAATTTCAACAGTTAGTCATTCTTGTAGTGAACCACAGTTATGAGCCTTTAGTACTGTTACTCCATTACTTCAGTTACCTGTTTAGTTTTCTGCCCAGATTTATTCAAACCTTCTTTAATTGACTGTTGAGATCATTTTTCTACATCTCCCAGACCTCCTGCAGGTGTACCCCTGGTTGGTAGCATAGAGTGAACTTGTATATTGACGTTAGTAACAAGTTACATTGTACCCTGCTTTGCCCTTCTGCTTGACTCTAATAGGTACAATAATTTACAGGATGAGTACTGTGTTGTATTCAGTGCATACCTGTCAAGTCTCCGAAAATCCACTATGGTTAACTATGGTTTTTATGCAGTAACCATGGTTACTGCATAAAAACCATAGTTAACCATAGTGGATTTTCGTAAGGACCGTTTTGGCTGGGAAACTCCCGTATTTTACCCCTCTGTCCCGCCGTCCTCCCGTATCATTATTATTTTCCCGTATTTTAATATAATAATTTTTAAAAAGCATTCCTGTGCTGCTCCAAACTGAATTCTGTCACTATCCTCGCCAGAACTGCCACCCGCAGTAGCCTGGGTGGCAGTTCTCGCGAGGTTAGTGCCGACAGCGGGAACAAACCCGGAAAAACAACTGGACCTCGGCTGGGCTCAGTGTTGCCAACTTAGCGGCTTTTCAGACCCCCGTAGCGACTTTTTTCCCCAAAAAGCAACTAGTGACAAATTTAGCGACTTTTTCCGGTGACATCGGCAACTTTTTTGGAGAGTTTTGGAGACAGACCAGAAACCTGAAATCCTCCGCTGTCACTGTGTTCTGTGTACATAAAGCCTCCTTACTGTGTCCCTTCGTGCGCTTCGGCATCGCCCAGACCTCGCTTAAATGCCAAACACACCCACCCGCTCCCTCCGCTCCCATCCCCGGTCCTCGCTTCAGCCTCTATCAGCCTCTGAGACAGCCAACAGCAAGTTTTCTTACACAAGTTGGCAACAGTGGCTCAGATAAAGGAGGAGGGTTGAACATAGCTAGCAGTCTCACCCCACATAAGTGTTTTCATTAAATTTGATATTCTAACATGAAACAATACGGGACAGAACAGATCTATGTAATGTGGGTCTAGGCAAAGCATTAAAGTTAGTATTTCATAAAGGTCATTTGTAGTTCTAAACATATTTAGGGTGTTATTTTCTTCACTTTTTGTCTCTCCAAAGATGTTTTTCCTCTTTCCCACAGCCTCGATTGCAACTACATGCAAATGACCAAAATGCAAATTAGGTGATGATGTCATATAGCGACTTCTGTTTTCAGTGGCGGAAAATTTCCCGTATTTTTAAATACAAAACTTGACAGGTATGATTCAGTGAGAGCATCACCAGGAAAGTGTTTTCTGAGGTCCTAACAGTTGTTTTCCCATAAACGTCTATAAAACTGGACATATTCATGAAACCAGCCATGATAAAGAACGCAGATTTAACACGTTCGCTTTGGTTTCACTGTTCAGAACTTTTCTTTTAAATGCATAAAATATGTGGTTGGTAATCACTGGCTAGGACGCCCCTCCAGCCTGAGCACAATGCTAACTTTAAAGCAGGGCTCTTCAACTCCAGGCCTCGAGGGCCAGTGTCCTGCAGGTCTTAGATGTGTCCCTGATCCAACACACCTGAATCACATATAGAAGTCATTAGCAGGACTCTGGAGAACCTGACTGCATACTGAGGAGGTAATTCAGCCATTTGAAACAGGTGTGTTGGATCAGGGACACATCTAAAACCTCCAGGCTCTCGAGGCCTGGAGTTGAAGAGCCCTGCTTTAAACCAGTAACAATCCAGATGGGTAGGATTACTTTTATTATTATTATAATTATGGATATTAATTCTTACAGAGGTGACGTAAGCCTTAAACTCTCATCACATCCATTAATAATTTACCTGAGCAGCAACAAAATGGCACAGCAGCTCTTACCTCAGGTTAAGCTCCTCCTCTGACTTCCTGGAGTTATAAAGGCTGGCCCCGCCCATGTAGCCATGGCAACATGGCAGAAGCTCAATAGGGTTGGCAGCTACTGGGGGTGGACAAGCCTGGGCACAGAAGACACACACAGATCAGCTTGTGTCTGGATGCCAACATCACAGGGGTCAATGGAGCACTCATACCTCCGTGCTCGCTCATGCATTTAGCCGATGGTGCACAGGGAACGTTCTGTTTTATGACAGATACGTCTAGAGGCAGCTAAGCACACTGAAAACCAGTGAAAGCACTTTAAAACTGAGCGGATATCTATTTTGAATACTTTTTGCTATTCTTAGAGATACAGAACAGCTCGAATTCTATTTTCTTGCACTGCCTGATGGCAAAAACGGGCAGATACATCCTTAAATCCAAATAAATAATAGGAAGCCACATCATCAAGGCTCATCAGACACAGCAGTAGGATGTCCCGCTTAAACGCATCCTTCCATAGCACATCTCACAGTGCTGCTCTCCGGCGACTCATGACCCATGACAAGTAAAAACATCAGAGGATCATCAGAGCCATCAATCACTGGAGGCATCATCTAGGAGGATGCCACCTAAAGATTTCTCATCACTGGACTGTGACACATAGCACCAGAGTGAGCCCATTATCATTCCCTTCTCTAGCATTACTACTAGGATGGGATTATTATTCAGTGGCCTTAGTCGACATCTGTGCCTTTAAATGGATGTGCTCTGTCAATGCTGGACTGTCAAGGTGCCAGCACCACCTGGCCAAACTGTAATTGACTGCAAAGTGCACTTGGAAGTGATCCCAGGCTACGCATATCAGCATTCCTTCCCATCTCACTTTCCCCAGTACAAGGAAGCTGCTCCTCCAGGACGGACGGAGATTAGCATCAATCAAATGGGGCACAATGGGGCCTGGATGTGCCAGAGTGGAAACGAGTGCTCCGCGGAGCACATTGTTCCAGGATTACTGTATGTGCACGTACATGGATCAGAGTGATGTGTAGGAGGACGAAGTACAACGAGCACTGTAAGAATGCCGCGTAAAAATAGTAACCACCACATGTGATGTTCCTTGTTTCAGTGAGGTCCGCTGGGAATTGGATTTGATGATCACGATAAATGTGGCGCTGAACTGCAGGTGTTGATGAAATACATGAGCAGCCAAGATTGGATTTAAATTATGCATTTTAACTGAGCCAAACACGCCACACTTCATCTCTCACGTGCGAGCTTTACGTGAACAGCAGACTATAAAGCATCAGGAGGCTTTCGACATACAGCGAAAAGGAGAGAAAAATAGGAGGCGCTGAGCTGCACCGGCTGTAAAAAGACACAGACTGATCTCGACTGCGAAATGAACCTTCATCACAGCTCCTGACTGACAGGTTATTTGGATCGCAGAGAGCTGTTTACCTGCCTGCATGAAAAAAATGGAAAAAAGGAAAAAATATCAGAGAGGTTTTGTGGAACAGACCCCCCCCCCCCCCCCCCCCCCCGAGTTGAAGACAGAGGCACTGACCTGTGTCTCCATGATGCGACGCTTTGATTTACGTGACTCTGGCCCCCCCGCTCTCCTCTGGCAGGGCAGTGACAGCGGGCTAAAGTGGGCAGAAAAACACACCTAAATAAGAATACAAGCATAAACACAGACGCTGAGTTTTTACTGCAGTGCAACACAGAAGAGGAGCGCGGCGAGATGACACAATATTAGAGACACGCTGTTAGTGCAGACGAGCCTGAACATCGTTTGTCTGGAAATCATCTCCATCTGTTTAAAACTGACCTTGTTTATTAAAACAAGGCTTTTGGGTCTAAAACCCAAAGGATGAAATCTCCGCTGCACGCTCGCATGCCCGGGCAGCACATCCTTGTCATTATACTATAATTAGAACTTCAGCAGTCCTACGAATTGAAATGTGATTTTTGTCCTAAGGGCAATGATAAAGAAAAGACCAAATAGTCATTAAAATGAAGAGATTTATCCTCCTCATAGCATGTTTTTTTTTTAGCAAATAGCATCGCAATCTGGTCAGTGGATTATAAGAGCGTATAAAGCTGACATCTTGTTGTCAGGAGGATATCTTATGAAGCATTAATATAGAAAAGGTTTATGTTCTGGGGAGACACAACATAACAATCTGCACATATAACTTTAATATTTCTGGTGTGCAAGCTGGGATTCAATAAGAATCTGTTTGCAGTATTTTGCAGGGGGGGGGGCAGCTTAAAGAAAACTGACATTAATTTTAGAGCTCAGTTCAGCCTGGGTCACAAAAAGAGAGCGCACATATAAAAAAGAATTAGAGTAAATGTTTATGTTTTTTATAGCTCATAAAATCTTTATGTTTTGTACTCAGATTAACCCATGAAAACATCCACTTTACATTTTTCTCATGCAACACAATTAGAGGTGATTTATGAATTATGTATAAAGCAACTAAATTTTATGTTGCATAAGAAAATGCATAAGCACAACAAATACAAGTCATAAAGACACATCGTTATCATGTTTTTACTGGAGGCGAAATTCAGATCAGTTTTTTATATCTAAAGAACGATGACCTGACGGTGCCGTTGGGCTGTTCACAGGATCCGTTAAATGGTTAGAAATCAACTTCTGAGGAGCGTCTGCATGTGCATCACGGTGGCATCAGTGGCCTCTGCTCGGCGTTCGAGGACGCTCCACCTCCTCCGGCCAGTCAGCAGCACAACTTCACTCAAGAGAGCCACATTTTAATATCTATAACCAGCTTCAGAGCTGAGCTGATCTGGTAACAGCTAGTGTGAAGAAACGCTGGACAAAAAGGGCCTGTATCCGGAACGATCCAGCAGTGTACAACTTTATGGATCTGCTGCGTATCCATAATGTTTCCGGAGAGAATACGGGAAGCTCTGATCCGTCACAGATGTTTACATGGATATTATTCATTCAGAGTTTGGATTTTTCAGGGTCCAATCTTGTCCGTTTACGGAGAAATCTTCAAAACGCATCCGTCAAAGCATTCTTCGGGATATTGTCTGTATCTGTGACGGATACAGAGGTATCACTACCTCAGATAGTACCGTATTTTAGGGTTTTTATTCCAGTGAAAAAAATTCTCAAGGCTTTAGGTGTACCCAGCAGATATTGTTGGTTATTGTTTACTATTAAAAAAGCTAAATTGTTGCCAGATGATAGCAGATGGCTCAGAGAGCACATTCTGACAAATGCAAGCAGACTACAAGTCCTGAAAGCACCCGTTATTAGAAATGTTATCCCTTACCTATAATTCATTCATATGCAGAAAGATATTTATAGCGATTTCTCCCCTCAAAATCAGGGTTAAAAAAACTAATTATATATCAGCTGTTGCCTTCTCTTATCTCTGCTACTGAGCAATCCTCTCCTATTGTATTGATATATATTTTATGCATATAGTGTTTCTATTTTATGTCATTCTTTTTTGTACCTGAGCTGCTGTAATACACACATTTCCCCAACATTAAAGTTTTATCTCATCTTATCTCTATGAAGGCTCCACAAACTGACCGACTGAGGACCACTGCTGGTGTCTTTAGGCTGGCTGTAACAGAGCAAACTGTCCATTCAGACGCCTCAGATGTCCATCAGTCTTCTTTACTGTTTACCTTCTTTACTCCCTCTCTGAACACACTATGAGGCCGTCTGAGTAATACCTGTTCATTTGTATAACAAAATACTAGTTGAGCCAACAAGCCGGGCGTCTGACCAGTGGAGATTTGCAGTTTGCAGATATTTAAGTAACAAATGTCTAAAATACATCTCTGGATTCTGTTCAGCTAAATCTCAAATTTTTGTTTCATGAATCATGTGATGGTTTTGTGAAATGAAAATCCTTCCCATCAAGACTGCTCCACTCTGCAAATGATTCCATTGTAATTCAGCCTCAATACGCACCAGCTAAGTACTAAAAATGATTTACGATGTCTATGAAATCTACAGGACACGTGCATGTGCATGTGCACAAACACACACACACACACAGGGATAGATAATCACACAAAAGCACGCAGGGGAGCTTTCTGCTCTTTTAGGAAAATATTGAGACACTGATACTTGTGCTGGTATATGACAATTGCAGTCTTTTGATTCCTAAGTTAATTGTTCATGCATAATGACTATATGCCCTGTGGGAATCTCACAGCTCTCACTGAGATAAGAGCCAAAATGAGAGACACTGTCCTTACTCTGACCTTCTCCGGTGCGTGATGTTGATAGGTGGGTCGGTGATGAGCGGCGACGAATCGGACGTGAGCGGTGGAGGAGCTCGAACCTGGAGCCCAAAAAGACACTTTTTCTTCTTGATCTCCTTTCCAGAGACAAACCTGGACAACAGTGGAGAAACAACATGTCTCACACTGGTTCTTAAACTGTACCGTGCGTGTGTGTGTGTGTGTGTGTGTGTGTGTGTAGTAGCCCTCTTTGATGTCAACATTAAGCTTTACGTTGTGTAACATAATGCAGACATTCTCCTGATGAAAAATTAGACTCAGGAGCATTTCAAAGGTAGTGACTGTGTAATTAGAGCAGACGCTGCCTGCAGGAAATCGCTGTTTTTTCGACTGCAAGGTTCCTCTTTATTTTTTCAAAATTCAAAGAAAATTAGTTCACATTAACTTCTAGACTGGTTTTAACGATTTAATGCCAACAATTCCTGTTCAACAAGATAAAGCAGGCATCAGAAAGTTTTTAACCTTTAACTGATCTAACTGCTCCGTATGCAAAGTCGCCAGCTCTGACCTCCTACCTCCGGTGCACTGAGAAGACCCCTCTATTCATAAAGTGCTGCTCATCAATCCAGTCGTGTGTGCCTGGTGTTTATTCTTCTCATCACATGCACTGACTTACCTGTCCTTGTGGGAGTTCAGAGCGTTGAGGAGATTGTGACAGCGGTCCTGCCTCGGCGTGTCAGAGAGCTGGAGGACGGACAGGAATGAAAAATCAAAGCGGTGTTTACACAGCGGGCGACCATCAGACAGAAAACCTCTAATGCATACAATCATTTTCTTTTACACTCGCTGACAGCAGCGATGTTGTTAACTACTTCAGCTACGTGGCTAAAAATCCCTGCTGTACATTTTAAATGAAATGCTAAGAACTTAAAGGAGAACCCAGAACCTCAGAGACAGGAAACTCTTCACCTTCCTGCTTATTCTCCGGGGGGGAAACTACAGACTTTTTCACATCACTCTCAGCTTCAGCATGCTAGTTTAAAGGATTTTTGTCGAAGCTCTTTCATGTTTGCAAATGTTACTGAGAGACGAGTGACTGCTTAGGAGGTGTGTTTGTCCCCCAGCAGGATCAATGAGGATATCGTAGTGAAATTACAAATTAGAGGCAAATATTGGACAAATAACCATGTTAAAGATTTGTATCTACTGAGACAGAAGTGTTAAAAAGTAAAAAAGTTTACTTTGGGTAAACAACTGAAATACAGCGTATGTGTATGTATTAGATAAAGAGCTGAAGCAGTTCTCTAAAAGGACTGGATGACCTGTTTATCAGTGAAGCATAAAAAGTAGAAAAGCTGTTGGCAAACAGTTGAAATATTTAGTGAAAACGATAAACTTCAAATGATATGTTAATGTGTCAAACTGACGCTTCTTTAGATAAATGTCAGAAAATAGCTGATGAAGATGTTCCCCAAATATAAAATAAACCAAAAAAAAGTGCATGCTTGAAATATAGTAGCTATACTTTTAGATAAAAAGAAAAAAGATTTAGAAAACCCAGATTTTTAAATAAAAGTTCACTAAAAGTGTTAAAGACAGTTTGTTTGCTCCAAGTAGACAAAGCTGTAGCTTAGAGCAGCGGCTAACCAGTTCAAACTGGTAATACTGGCGTGTGGTGCTGGAGAGGACTGCAGTTCCTCTGGCCTCTGTCGGCCAAACAGCGTCTCTCACCACTGTCCCAGATCAACACTGAGTTTTTAACTTGGTGTTCTCCTTTAAGCTTACACAGAGGTCACACATTTTTCACTTTAATTTTACTTTAATGCTGGTTAATAGGCTTTAAGTCTCAAATGTAAAAAAAAAAAAAGCCTGGCAGCATTTCACATTATTTCATCATGGTCCTGAAACAGGGAAATATCAATACCGCGCCGAGCAGCAACGAGTCCCAATTCTCATTGGTGAAGGACAGGATTTCATGGTCAAAATCAAAGTATTTCCTCTTGCAGCACAGCGAGAGATGGTAGAGCACTAAATGAGCCAAATCCACCCTGCATTTCAAAGAAAGGAAGGGTCAGTTAGGAAGACACAGGTACGAACGTGGATGAATACAGTCGATTTCATAATCTTATTGATTTATATTATTTAATTTTAATTAAGTCTGTGTGAAGCAGAACTGATTAACAAAAATAGGTGGAATGTCCCTTAAAAATCTGTTTTCTGCTCCATAACTACTGCGCAGTAACTACGTTACAGTCAAAAGCCCAAAATCACCAAGTCATGGGGAGTCTTTGGATCGTCTCCGGTCCCTTCGTACATACGGAGCACTGGAACTGATAAAACCTGAACAGAAGAAAGCAGGAAATCAGACGGCATCTCAGCAGTCCTGCTTCCCTCGATGAGCCTGTGCAGCAGTCACCTGCAGCAGGGAGGCTGCAGGTGACTGCTGCCAGGTGAATCATGTTTAGGGATGCGGTTCATATTCAAAGGGCTGCTTACCACTGAAAGATGGGCCAAAACTTGGACATTTGCAGAATCGCTTTGTCAAATTAAAAAAAATTAGGAGACACAGGGACGCAGCGGCAGAATCCGTACTTCCTTCTGTATCCAAATATATTAATCCAGGGAACTATGTTACTTCATGTTGAGTTCTTATCATTAAGTCCAAGTGATTCAGATTCTTTAATTCTCTGTCATGGAAGAACTTCATGCTCTCCTACCTTCTGTGTCCTGTTTTACTTTGAAGTTTTGCTTTCTTGTTGCCTTTCTGTGGTTTTACTTCCTGCTCGTATCCCTCACCCTGCTTGGTGATTGTCTGCCCTGCCCTCTGAGTGCATATATATATATATATATATATATATATATATATATATATATATATATATATATATATATATATATATATTCCTGCCTTCCCCCTGTCAGCTGTCAAACTGCATGTTTGCCTTCCTCACACTCCTGTTTGGATCCCTGCCCTGTTTTAACTTTTAGCTTTTTCTTGAATATTCTGCCTGTCGTTGGATACATTTATGTCCTCTCTCCAACAATCTAGGACAAAAATCTTTAGTTTTTCCACCTTTTTACCTTCCTTGCTGTCTATAAATATCTTCTCTAGACATTTTATCATATAAATCAACCAGAGCTGGAAATATAGGGACGGGAGTATCTTTCTCACTATAATAACATTCTGCCCCGAGTGACCCTGAAACTCAACTGATACCAGAACAACACTGTGTGCATCTGTCCTTCTATATGCATGAAGGTCAGTGGGTAAGATGAAGCGCAGACATGGTATGACAGCAGCACATGCTTACTATTCCAACTGTGAACTCAGTCTTCACTCTTCCTCCATCACCTGCTCAGCAGATGTTGTACCAATCCAGCCTCGCTCTCCCCGCCTGTCAATCTAAATCTAATCCCTCCTTTTTCTCCCTCTCCTCTTGCGACAGGTTTGGCGGTTCCACAGTGTCAGGATGGGTGTGAAACCCAGTTGGCTAACACAGATGGTTAATGACAATAATAGCTTAATGGATGGACACATTTTATTACACGCATGGGATGCAGCCTATGAAACTGCGCTGTGATCAGCAGCTTGCATATCCACCCAGCATCACATCTGAACTAATAGCTGTGAGGTGATATGCCTGCCTGGTGTCTGTCACCGTCCCTTTGCTCTCAGTGTGTAACGAGCTGTTGTCCTTGTAGAGCGAGTCACCGAGTGCATTAACAGGCACGCTAATAATTCAGTCTGAGGCTAATTAAGGCACTTCTCTGACGAGTGAAGCTGTCACGTAGACAACTTTATCTGTTTATCTGAAACAAACTGAGACAATCAGCTGATTCATAATATTGACAGTGGAGTCATAGTTTGTTATTTATCTAATTAAAATAAAAATATTTACCGTTTGCTTCTTAAATGTGCTGCTTTTTTCTCTGTTTATATATTGTAAACTAAATATACACTGAGGAGCTGTGTGTGTGTGTGTGTGTGTGTGTGTGTGTGTGTGTGTGTGTGTGTGTGTGTGTGTGTGTGTGTGTGTGTGTGTGTGTGTGTGTGTTATTTCTGACAATCATTTAACAGATGATTAGAACAAAATAATCACCCAGAATATAACACAGGTACACTGTAATTTCATATCTTGGATATATTGTATCTAACAAAGTAAATAATATTTGATGAGCAGTAATAAGGAAAAAACTGTCAACGAAGTTAAGCTTCAAATTACAGACTTACATCACATGAGAAAATAGCCAATTACAGATCCCGACTAATCGTCATGACAGTATTGATGCTGGCTGTTTGTTTATCATCAGATAAGCAAACAAAGAGGATTAAAAATGTCTTAATTTATATTCTTATCATTCATTTATGTTTCAAATATTTTGACTGAATTTGTGGTTGAGGTATTATTTAAGACAATTTAGCATTTTCAGTATTTGTTAAAATGTGTATCGTTGCTTTACTGTGATTATCATAAGTCCAAAAAATGGTTTGCATTTGTGACATCTGCAGTAATTATCAGAATTCATGTACTTTTTCCCCCAAGTATCAGTCCCACAAAAGTCTAATAAAAAAAAAAGCACGTTAACATATAAACACTGTCATGTGTTAGCTGCACCAGTTGTGAGTCTGTTGTCAGGATGCTGCAGTGACACTCTGTAATGTACCTGTCCCCATACAGCAGTGGCTTGGTCAGACACTGCGTGCAGGCCTCGTGGAACCACTGCCCACAGCTGCCACACTGTAACATCTTCAGGTTCCACCTGCAGTCCAGCAACAAGGAAGAAACAGCAGGACACGCAAATGAATGAATGAACGAACAAATGTGTCCAACAGCTTTGTATCTATGCATCACTGAGGGATGGCAGCAGCTGACAATTCACGTTTCATAAGATGTGTCCCACTGCTCACATGGCAGTTTGGGGGTTTGCTTTATTCTACTTGAGGTACCCGAACACAGAGAGTGCTTTTATTTTATTGATTACTCATCTGACCTGATCTTTGATACACACAATTTCACTCGTGTATGGTTCCATTAGAAAAACAAGCTGTAAGAGCGCGAGCTTCGACCGTCTGACACGCGTCAGACGAGCTGCGTGCAGTTTATTAATAATCCACAAAGTGCCTTTGAGATATCTGAGCTCAGGCTTTGTGAGAGAATGAGAAACTTTCAGGAGCATACGCAAAGTGTACAGTCAAACTTAAAACTGGCCTCTGCGGCGTCACTCACTCTCCAGGTCCGGCACAGTAGCAGTAACACTGCTGCTGATTGGTCAGGTGCTGCGGGTCCCAGTCCAGAGATGACAGCTGATAGGGCAGCCGAAGTTTCATGAACTGCATGAGCCGGGCAAAGCGCCCCCGCTTGAGGGCCCCCCCTCTCTGCGAATACAATGTGAGGACAGAACTGATTGGTTGGCGACCTCTCAAATCACTGTCATGTCAGAGCAGCGCAGGAGACGGATCACATGCGATGGCGAGAAGGCAATTCGTTTCATTTCATTGTAGGTCAGCTGTGAGAGATAGCGTCCGCGGAAGCGGAAGTCTGGACGATGAGATATGGACACTGACCGATCGACAATTAAGCGAGCGCCTTCTCGTCTCACATCTACAGAACTGGAGCACATGTGATTGATTGACTTTAAATGTACTTTTCTCGACTCCAGTGTAGTTTTTCATCTTCATAACTATTGATTGTTCCTGATTTCTCTGACACAATGTAGAACATCTAATATTGAAGTCAATACTGAGAGAATTAGTGTGCTTTTGCCTCAAATAAACCCATTACCTGCCATACACAACGGGGCAGCGGCAGCACAGCTTGATGTATTTGACTGGATTTCTCCTATATTACACACTGAATGTTTTTTTTACCCCCCCCCCCCCCCCCCCCCCAGAGTGTGAAACGAAGAGATTAGCGGCCTGACCTTGGTTGCGACTGCAAAGACACATTGCCGACATATCCACGAATCGCTGTCAGCTTCCGGTTCGATGGCTGGCGTGTGACACTCCGGATGATAACCTGTAATGGGAGGAGGAGGCAGAGCGTTTAATTCGTGTTTACAAGACACACAGCCGGAGTGACGATAATGACAGAGCAGCTCCATGTTTAGTGCCAGTTTGTTTCAGCTGCATGCAAAACATTTCACTTATGCTATTTGCATTTAGAGAGAGAAACGTGGTGAAATGTGTTTGTCTGCTTTCCCTCAAAACAAACTGTCAGAAAGCTTGTATGCATGACAGAGCTCTGAAGACGCGACGGCAAGATTTGCTGTCATTGCTGACATTCTTAAAACTTCCTCTCACCTGCACTTTAATATGGAAGAGTTTTAAAGTCCAAACACAGTAAAACACTAAAATGTGCGACCTTCACTGTGCAGAATATCCGCGTGTGGAGGTCGACGCAGGACAGAAACCCCATGAAGTGGGAAAATTTGAGTGCTAACTTGAAGACTCCCCGGTATCTCCGGGGTGGAGGGCCAACTGCCAAGATTTTAAGGCTTGTAAAACTAGGAGAATTCCCAACTGCACGTTCCTGGTAGGTTTCTACGCTGCCTACAAATCCCCGTGAATCTGTACTTCTGCAGGAAGTTAAAGAGATGCATGCTGACAAAAATCAAAGCAGAATAAAGACGTGTTCACTCTCAGCAGAGCAGGAAACATCTTGTATCCAGCATTTAAACTTTTAAGAACGTTTCTTAATATGTATTTTTCAGCGAGGCAGAAAGAGATGATGTAATCTTAGGATTGCTTAACTATGCAATTATCAAACTGGCTGCAAATTATTATTTCGCAAATTAGTATTTCCATTTCTTAAAACGTGTCTGTGAGGGATATTTAAATTAGCAATGAGCCCAAGAACAGACTTCTTGTGGTGTTTAAGTCCATGAAGGTTTTCACTTCCTCACTCTCTTTCTGTTTTTGGATGCAGGTGCAATAACGAGAGTGGCACTTTTATTTACCATAATGTGTCAAATATTCAAGGTCAGCGCAGGAACTGGTGGAGAACCACCATTTGACAGCGCATGATGAGGTGTGCTCCCTTACCGTGGCGACATTTAAGACAATTTATGAGGGGTTCTTTAAGAGGCGGAGCGTCACAAATACAGCAAACTTCTTCCACTCCAGCGGCAACTGAGGCAAACAGAAAAAGACAGAGAGAAGCAGGGGAGGGGAGGAAGTAAATGTGAGAGAGAGAGAGCAGTCAACAGCATTAATTTATGTATATTGATTCACATCCTTGCCACCTCATTGATTTCAGTGTCTCCTGCACCCTTTCAGATTTCACTTCATCTGACGAGCGGATATCCAGCTCGGTCCTAACAAGCGTCCAACTTCCCCTTTCTCTCGATGCTGGGTGGAGTGGGGATGCTACCTCCCTGAGGAGTCATTAGACTAATAAATTCATAAATAGACTCTAATATACCAATTACATCTCAACATGCCCCCATCAGAATACTCGGTGCACTCAGTATCATAACCTTGAACGTGACTGAAATTTCTTTGCTGCGTTTTTCTTTGACAGAAAAATTGAGCGATCGAGAGAGAAAAGGCACAAAATCTGAACTTTTAAGCTCACAAGAGGAACAATTTAGACGAGCATTCTCCAGCAAAATCTGAGAGTGGAAGCAGACACCTTTTCTGAGTTCATCCGAGCAGCTCTGTGTTCAAAAGCTCCAACTAGATGCATTTTTAACCCAAGAAATACGAAGTTCTCTCAACAGGAAGCCATTTACTCTTTTTGCCAAAGGGAGAGGGAGGGGGGAAAGAAAGGAGTTCTTACACGAGTGAATGTCCTTTCTCAGTACCCAGAACTCAGAGTTGTCCTCAAATCTCACCAGACAACATTGCTTGACTCCATCTACCTGAGAAGGAGATAGCAGGTGAGCGGAATGACTGACAAAACTAAATGGAAGTCTTTTCAAATCCAGCCAGACACACTCGTACACATGCTGCATACGCACACTCAAAAGTCTCTCTGTCTCACACACACACACACACACACACACACTCCTACATGCGCTTACTCTTTTCACATTGCCGAGGTACAGTAGTCCATCACTCCATCGAGCCAACACATCATCTCCTTCACTTACTCCCCCCATCCTGAGGAAAGAGACAGAGAGGGGGGAGAGAGAGCAGGGCTCATGTGAAATGGAAATCCGATTTATTCGCTGAATACTTTGCTGCCATTGCTGACAGAGGGGTTTATGGCCCCGGCATTTCGGCTGCCTCTGAGACAGGCGGGTTTCAGTGCAAAGGGGTTAAAATCCCCCCCACCATCCTCCTCCTTTTAGACTAGAGCATAGCGACAGCCTGTATCCACCACAGTGAAAGATGAGAGTGAGTACACAACCAGAGAGCAAGACAAATGATTACTGCACACATCAAACACACACATACACACACAGAGGGGAAAAAAAAAACACTGCATGATGACTACTGCAATACAGTTTGACTGAATGAGCAAAGATCACAGTGCAGCTACTTGAAGCATCTGCCCTGCACTTTGCTGCTGTCTTCCCCTCTTCCAACATCTTAAAAACTTGAATAGATGCATGAAATGACTCTGCAGGCATTATCTCTGCACATTGAGCATTTGTTCCAGTGCATGCACTCAAGTCAAGACAGACGCAGGATGCATTACAGTGTATGTAGCCTTTTGTGAATCAGAGGGAAATCGGGCAAATTTCACTGAACGCTGGCCGGTGAAGGGTACCTGTCAAGTCGAACTCCTTTCCGTCGGGGTCACAGTGATTCCTGGACAGGCTGGACCTGAAATGCCCTCATCTGCTGTGGGTCTCCGCTGCCCAATTACTGCCAGCTCGGATGCGCAGCCTGCGTGTTTGCAAAAAGTGGATGATGTGCATGTATGTCCCTGTCTGTGCCAAGCGCCTGTGTGTGTCAGTCAAGCCGTCAGCGAGGAGGAGGAGGAGGAGGGGGGACTGACTGTCCGTCCGTCTCTCAGTCTAGTTTGTCCGTCCTCCGCGGTGCCGTTTCGTCATGTTCCCGTCGCTTTTGCTCTCTCCCCCCCTCTCCGTCACCACCTACTGATGCTATTAAGGCGGGTTTGTCAGAGCAGCACCGGAATCAAGCCGCCAGAGACGCCATCATCCCTGCCTCTCGCTCTCGACCGACTTGTTGTGACGCAGACATAAAACACCGAGATAGAGTGGGAGGGAGATACTGATAGAGGGGGATCCAGAGGTGGCAGGGGGGCGGGGGAGGGGTCCTCCGCGAAAGCAACCTTCCTGTGTGAGAGACTGACCCTAAATCGTTGTGACAAGGTGGGATTGTGATGTCTGGGAGAAGAAGAAGAAGAAGAAGAGGGGGGTGGCGGTGCGCTGAAAGCCAGCGGAAGCAGCGCGCGCTGTGACAGGGGCCAATTAAGTAGCCAATTAGTGAGTTTAGCCGCCTCATTAATTGGTTTGAAACAAGAGGGACCGGACAAGTTTAGGAAACCAACGGGGAAAAGTTTGGAAGAGCAGAAGCAGAGTGGGAAGCTTAAACTGTTGCTCATCAGAGCTGATTTTTTTTTAACCGCTGCCCGGTTCAAATGAACTGAATTTTGCGTTTCGTTCTTTTTATTTTATGGGGTTAAATTAGACACTATTTATTCAGACACTCTTTAGAAAAGACCATCATGGATCCCAGCAGATTTAAAGCATTTATAAGGTTATTAATGTGCAACAAAACATCACTGAGAATATTTTTTTTTTTTCATAAAAACCACAGCGTATCATTTTAAGTACTTTCTACAGGACTTTTCTGAAATAAAAAAATAAATAAAAGTGGACAAACACCACATCTGTAGGGCAGATGTGACACCCGGTGGGTCGTCTCCTCTGGGCTGTAATATGTGACAGTGTCTCTAATTTAACCAGCTGCAGCCACACGCCTCACAGGCTGTTGCAGTCAGCTCAGTGCTGAACGACGCGTGCCCATTGTTGTTGAGTATGTACGGTGACAGAAAGACAAACATTAGCGGGGAACCTGCTTCGAGACAGTCACAGACACGTTATTAAATTGTAAATAATGCTAAATCACAGCGGGATTTAGATTATTCTCACAGTTAAATTGCTTTAGTGGAGCGGCGCGTTTTGCTGTTTTGGCTGCAGGCTCATCCATCAAATCCAAGCTTCTGTTTGTTTGCTTTTTTTCTTTCTTTTCTTGTTGATGTCTTGCACATTACTCACGCCAGTCAAGCGTGCGGTAACACCGCCGTGCGGCTCAAAATGGCCCCTGGCACATTAAAAAAATATGGGTAAAGTGCCATTTTCCAAATATAACCACTGGGTGGCGAACAAATACCAGAACAGGAAGTGTGCTGCAGTCAGTCTGCTGGACTCTCGGGATGAGAGTGAAGTTTGAGAAAAGCCTCAGAGTGTGTGATGGTGAAATAAGCAGGATAATTAGAAAGGAAGATCCCTCACAGCTGGAGACAAGTCCTAACAGGCTCGGAGACAAAGCAGCTGAAGTCCTGACTTAGACATCATGGGATTTTCTTTACATGTAATATGTGCGTTGTTTCTCAAGTTCCTACAGTGTCACAATTTCAGATGCATTTGTCATTACAGTCACATTGTTGCTTTCGTAACGCGAGTGGTAGCATGGCCCATTTTTTACAGCTGAAACTTCATTGTTGCAACAGCAGAGAGAGGAAATACTAACAGCAGCCTTTAACGTTGCAGCAGTGCTCTGAGACCAGCTTTAGAAAATTACTTAAAATATGAACCTGACTCTGTCCTAATCACACACACACGAGACTCGGGGTATCTTGTGAGGTCTGCATGAATATCCAACCACAGGTGAGTTCACCTGTCAGAATAGGTGTGGTTCAGGGGATTTTCAGTGGGGTGGCACAGGAGGGACCCAGGGAATTAAAAAAAAACAAAAAACATCTATCAGAAATAAATACCACCAATAACCACTTGAAATTTTGTATTAAATTCAACGATTTTAGTTGAATCCATAATGCACTGGGAAACGTGGCTGCCCTGTACCAATGTGACACCTATCAGCACATGAAGCATTCAGCTGTGAGGTGATGGAGCCAACAAAAATGCAGTCTGGCTACAACTGGGAATATGATTTATTCTAGTAGAATAAATGAAGAACGATGTCGCTCCAGGTTCAGGTTTTCAAGGTGAAAGAGTTGCACGTGCATGTTTCTGTGAGTTTTTTGAAACTTAAAATGTATCATTTACATCTATAGTGTTAGGAGAGAGGAAATGTCAGGTGTGTGGTGACATTTAGGCCACGTCTGACTGACAATAAAAACGTGCCACACGTCCATGTCAAACACAGCTCATTACCTCTAAGTAACTGTTCCCAAAGTGCCACAAGCAGCCCAGATTATGCCCAAAGGTGTCTGCTGCTGGGTTTGCAGTGTGTGCACTGGAAACAACTAGCTATAGCGTTTTAGATTAATAATATCCTTAGAAATTATTAAGGGCATTTCAGGGTTAAAGGGGCAATCTGCACATTTTCTACATTAAGTTCCACTGACTTATCATGAGGGTCAGCCTGTGAAAATTCGTGCGTAGTGCGTTAATAGGCGGAAAAGCAGTTCCAGTAAAAGACGCTCTGAAGTTAAATTATAAGGATGTTTGAGCCTGACCCAAACTTAAAGGGTTCAAGTTTAGCTGTCTTGGCCTCTCAGTGTCTTACATTTATGAAGTCTAATGAGGCAGAGGACGGGTGAGAGGTCAATCAGTTTGAATTCTTTTCAGGTGTATGACTTTAATAGCTACTGCTGTTTTAATCTGCAGCTAATAAGCCCGATACTTTATTACATTATTACAGTAAAGCCAATGTAATTAACCTGTTTTTGTTACAGTCAGCATTAGATCAGATGAGGTGAAGATGTTACAGGTTTGAAGACTTTCACCGGCAACGGTGTCTTTGCGTGTGGTTGTGCGTACACGTGCTCGTGCGCGGTCACGCTGTCTTCTCGCCGGTCCCTGAAGTGGCATTTCCCCGGAGGCGAGGTACGTTGTTGACGGTGCGGTCTGTAGCTGTCCACGCACGGTGAACTGCCCGGAGGGACGGATCTGCTGTGAACGCACAGCGTACAGGAACTGCGACGTTACAGGGAGGGAGGGGCGGGCAGGGGAGGGAGTTTGCAGCCAGACCAAAGTGCGCTATCAGCTGCTGAAAGCTGGACGGGCGAACAGTGTGGGGAGACTGATAGAGGGGGAGAGAGAGGGTGGGGGGCGAGGCGGAGGATGGAGACTCCCTCGTCGTTGTCGGCGGTGACGGTGGTACAGATGGGTGCGACTCTCCTCAGCTAAGCCGGCCACCGATCCAGCAGCCCCGGCGCTCATCCAATGCAGCTGACCGCGGTTGGATAGCGCACATCCCGCGAATGACACTTGGCGATCAGTAAGTTGAATTGCAGCTTCCTTCATTTATCTTCCTCTGTTTGCTTAATTTGATTCGCCAGCTCTTAATTTTCACGGCCTTCGTGTCACTGAGTGATTCACAGCAGGAAGCAGATGTCATCATCTGTCCCTGTGCCCTGTTTAAACAGACGCGTCAAACTTTTGCAGGCGTCACAGTTTCATCTTCATTACGACTGTACATTACTGTAGCACCACCACACGGCTGCATTTACACAGCAGAAAATAAGCATTATGAGGTGTGACTTGCTGTAACCTAGTTGCAGCTTTATAAGGGTGTATACACCTCAGTCATGTGTGGGCTGTTTGCTTTGGTCAGGCCAGTGAATAGCAGCCTTTCAGACCTCTGCGCAGCCGTTGGTCAGCTGGATCATTCGCTGCACTGTTAATGCTTTGTTTCCCCTCCAGGCCTGCGCTCTTTTCCTCTCTTACTCAGGCTGCAAACTTGTTTCCTTGAGCAAGAATATAATGAACCAAATCAGAAACCTACAGCAAAGGCAGAACTAATGCAAAATGAGTGGCAAGTAGGGAGTGGCATTCATACATTTTTGAACTACAGGCTCCTTCTCAGCGATTCAGCCGGGGTCATAGATTCCTACCAGGCTGGACTCTGCTGTTCTGTTGGCTTCATAGCCATCCTGCATCTTTTGCTCAGAGTAAAAGTGAGAATAAACTGCAGCACACATAACATTTATCAAAAAATCATGCACAAACTGCACAATTGAGAACTATCATGCGGGTTTCATGAAAATGCCTCAGGTTAACATCACTGTTTATGTGTCTGCAGCTGACATTTTCATCACCCTAATGTCACCCCCTACACCCGTCATCTCTCCCCCTCAACACCTCTTTTCCTGTAACTGTGTTTACTTGATGTTTATCTTCATGGAGATCTAAATACCAAAGAGGGGAAGGGGAAATGGAAGGAAGGGTTGCTATGCAAATCCAGACCTGCTGCAGGGCACAGTCAGCGTGTTAACCAAATCATCTCCAGGAGACCATTAACTGTGAACTATTCCTTTAGTTTAAAATGCCTGTAAAGAGTTGTTTTAAAGTTTTTAAAGCTGTAACTGATACTTTGTTCAGTGTGTGTGTGTGTGTGTGTGTGTGTGTGTGAATACATCATAGAGTTACAGTTACTGAAAATGAACCCACAACTTTTATAATGACCCGTCCTTTCAGCTGCCTGGTGGTCTCACATTTAAGGACATCACCCGTTTACACCCTTTCCTCATTTTATAAAACAAACGAATTATTAAGAACAACTGCAAACTGGAAAACTGAAGCTGCAGTTTTAATGCTGCTTTAATGCTTGACAGACTTTTTTCTTTTTTGGTAAAATTGAGACTTCTCACCATTAAGTCATCTTTTGTCTAACTATACGTCTAAGTTCAGACATTAAAAGCACTGAAACAAGGAAATATACATATAGATGTCTAAGGAAAAACACTGTGCAGCGCAGGGCACAAATAAACAGTCAAGTTTGAAGCTCTGATCTAAAAGAGTAGAAAGCCGGAGCAGAGCTTTTGTGTTTCTGACAGTTTGTTTCAGATTTGTGGTGCTTAAAAGGAAAACATTGCTTTTCTATAATCAGTTTTATGAGTCAGTTGTAGAAATTCCAGTTAGTTTGAAGCTTCTGACTGATGGGATCCACTTTCACTGCCTGAGCGAAGGCTGTCTGATAATAATGTCTCTTCTTAGATAAAGAAGCTCCGATTACCTTTTGTGTATTCAGGAGCACAAATTAACACGTGAGCACTTAATTCTTACCAGCAGCCACGATCATGATCGTAACATCTGCCTAATCGATATCTGAAACATTTCTTATGTGTCTGCAGCAGCTGGCACCATGCTCCCACGTAACATACGCACAGGTGGTTATAACCTGCCGGGGGTGGAATCAGACAATGTGCCTCTCATTGGCTACCGACCCTTATCACCTGACAGAGAAACCCTGAGTGGCCAATCAGGGAGTTCGGAGGTGAGTGTGTTTTCCTTTTCCTCAGAATGGATGAATGGATGAACTCAAGTTTCCAAAAATGTTCAATCACAGGACATGATGTAAGTTTATTGAATGTAACGGTACGTTTACTGACCGTCGCTGGCAAATAGATTTCTAGCATCTGCCACTTGTTATCGCTCACCTTTGACCACCACATTAGCTCCTTCTTTTACACACATGTCAGTTTCTTTTTGATTTAATTATACTCATAACATCTGCAATATTAATTATCTGGAAAGGGTGCCATAAAAGGGAGCATCCTATTATAAATCCATCCATTTTCTTAACCGCTTTTCCAAGTCAGAGTCGAGGGGGTGAAGGGCTCTGGAGCTTATCCCTGTTGTCATGGGGACAGAGGTGGGGTACATCCTGTACAGGTCACCAGTCTATGGCAGGGTCATAGAGACAGACGACCTCACAGTCACAGTCAATGCAGAGTCATCGATTCGACTGAGGGAGAAAGTACTGGGCGAGAACCCACGCAGACACAGAGAACTACAAACTTCACAGAAAGGCTTCATCCGGCCGGTGGATTCTAACCCGCGACCTTCTTGCTGTGAGGTGACAGTGTTACCATAAATCCCTTATGGATGAATAAGTGTATATTAGCAGAATGCTAAATTAGCTTCCAGACATTGTGTGTTTGTGGAAAGAGGCTGTTTTTGCCTGAAACTGTCGACTGCCCTCGAGGTGAACCGCAGACAGTTTTAGTACCTGGGAACAAAGTTCTCAGTAGATTGGTTCTGTCCGAGGTGGGGACGTTTCATGATGTGTGTAGAAACAGAGAGCAAGATGAAGCTGTGACACATCTCAGAGCTTTGCGTTGATGGTATTTGAATATTGACGGTCGTCTGCTTTGGTGGGTTTACTGATGTTGGCACAATAAAAAGATCTCGCAGAGCTGAGAGGGGATTAGGAGACCTGAGCGTTTGCCACGGCTTCAGCGGCCTTCACAGCTAGCAGCCTTTAGAGGCCATGTGAGCTACGCTGGACTGTGTAAACAGCTGATGCGGTAGGCTGCTTTTCAGCCCCAAGGGAATAAAGTCAGCGTGACTCAGACAGAAAAGCCGCGATAAAGACGTATGTTTGTGCTTCATTTCACCATGGCAACACAAACACTGCTATTTGCAATAGAGTGAATAAATTCAAACTAGTTACATACATGAAAACTGAGAGATGTTTGCAAAGGAATATGAGTTCATTTATGTGCCAAATTGTTTCTTGTGTTATAGAACAAATGGCTGATCAGGATAATGTGTTGATTAGGAAAACACTGTATTTGTATTGGCAGCTCATATACAATTGATTTAATCTATTATGGACTGAAATTTGATCCTGAACATTCAGTCTAAGTTTTAGAGACAAAAACAGCATAAAAATCAGTCAATATTAACAGACACATGTAAGGTATTTACAACAGGTAAAACAGAGCAAACTAGGCAATAACAACACACCATCACAGCAAATCTCTTTATCCAGTTACACTTTATAACACAGCCCTCACAGTCCTGTTTAAAGCCATCGTTCCTGCACTCGAAGGTTTTTTGTTTTGCTGAATAAACGGCTCAGTTTGTCGGTGATGGGCCTCTGGAGGGTAACCTTTGTAAAAAACACAGGGGAGTAAAGCTGAGCTGGAATTTAAATGTTCACAGGTACATTTCCCACGATCTTTCACCCCTGTTAATGTTTGGTCAGCTGATAGTGAGGTTTTCTGAGCATTCACAGACTTACACACACACACACACACGGTCAGATGCTATTTTAAGGCTTGTTAGGTTTATATTTTTAAAGCTAAAGCTCTTTAGCCTTCATTAGTAGCCACATTGGTCATAAACATATACTGGCCAAGCTTCCTGCTGCAGCTTCACAGGGGTTTTTGGTTTACTTCACACCAAGCCTCAAGAAACGCTGCAGCTAAAAAAAGAAGTTACACTGACTCGCTTTCCAAATGACCAGACTTCCTCTCTGGTCATGTCACATGTCGACTTCTGGACCGTACAGTAAATAATGCATGCTGTGGCTTGACCAGTGAATGCAGCGCACACCTGCTCTCCCAGTAAACAGTATCTAGTATCACAGGCTGCCTCCAAGGACAGGCTGTCAAGTGGAATCCAATGCGACCACCTGCTCATTCTTTAATGAGGGAAACTTGGATGTGTGATTCACGATACCTGAAGTAACCTCGAGTGAACAGTGAGTGCGATTTTGAGCAATAATATAGCAGCAAACTATCTGCAATGCAAAAATATAGAGGAGTAACGGTGTGCTCAAAACATATTATTATAAACTTATTATACACTGAATGAGAGGTTAAGGCAGTGTTGCTGCTCCTCTGCTCTCTGTTTTACTCTGGCTGAGGCAGCGTAGTTGTAACATTGGACTATTTTATACCTGCTTAAAGTTTCATATTACACGCGGCAGTCTTAAAAACTAACTAAATAGTGGATATGCAACTTTTTTATTATTAATTTTATTATTTATCCTTTATTTAGCCAGGTAAAAACTCTTACTGAGATTAAAATCTCCTTCTAAGAGAGACCTGGCCAAGAGGGCAGCAACAGTAACAACAAATACAACACAACAATCTAACAAGTGATTATAATCAACAATCTAACACATATATGCAAATCAAACAGATCATTTCAAGAGCGACGCTAAAAGCAGTCACAACTTTTACATTTTGAAATAGCGTTACTCTGACTTGATACAACATCATCATTATGTTATTAGAATGCAGCATTGCAGAGAATAATGTGAGTAGCACTTTCTACTCCAACTTGGTAATAATGTGGTAATAGCATGGTAATAAGGCAGAAACTAGAAGGTTATTATATGGAAGGTTTCCCTATGAGACAAAACCAATTAGTAATATTGTAATAATACACTGTAACAATATGATAACCTGCTAATAATAAATAAAGTAATATGGTAATATTTGTGCATTTGAATTTTTACATACTGACTTGTGGGGGTAACTTCATATTATAATATTGGCTGAACTTTATATGAATCTTTATATGACTCCTACCTTTTGTCACCAGCACAAGACAATTACTTGTATTTTATTTTGGTAATTAAGTGGTAATAACTTGCTCTTTACATATTATTACCTTCTTGTTTCCATCTTATTATCCCGCTGTTACCTTGTTATTATTGAGCTGTAACAGAAAGTGTCGTCTTTAAGACACACATATCCCTACAGGGCGTCTTTAAGCACCTTGAGGCGACTGTTTGTTGGGATTTGGTGCTAGATAAATAAAATTGAATTCTCTGCCCTGCTCTGCGTGTGGGACGGTGAAAGAGCGATGATAACCACCAGTTCAAATTCTACAGTTCTAGCATGAGTAGGTGTGTTTGTTTTGGTCTGGTACATCCATGTCCTGGCAGTCCTGTCCTCAGGTTATTGCAGATCACACATGCCGATGCTGTGCTTTGCATTCTTGAGCCTTTTGGTCTTTACTGTTCCAGAGGAATAGTTCACAATATTGGTTTTAAACAACAGAATATTTCAAACGTAGCCTTTAATTTTTAGCAGATCATCGACGTGATGGTCAGAACAACACGCTGTTTTTGACTCATATACGCATTTTGAAGGCAACAGATACCCTATCAGCAGAAAAATGTGTCCCTGTTTGGTCTGGACTTTAATACAAGATCTTCTTGGTGAATGGCACTTTCCTATTTTAATAAAAAATTTCATGACCGTGCACAAATGAGTCAGCACAAGTCCTGACCTCATCCAATAGGATGAACTAGAATGCTGATGAACACGAGCTTCGTGTTATCAACCAACATCAGCGGCCAACATCTTTCATGCTCTCGTGCATAAATGAAACAAATCTCTGCATCTAGTTTCCAAAATATGAGGGAAACCTTCCCAGAAGAATGGAGGCTGTTATGGCAGCACTTTAATGCAAATTATTTTAAGATGAGATGCTCCCCAAGCACATATGGATGTCTGCGTATTTTTAATCATTAGCATCTAATCATAAGCATAAGCATAAGCATAGTCTAATCAGAAGCGTGTGATGATTTTTTCCCTTTAAGATGAATAGAGGCTGCAGAGTTTTACTTGAAAGACGGCCGATAACAGACACCGGGGGACAGACGGATGAAAGAGGAGAAGAGGAGCAAAGAGAGAGATAGGAAGGAAGGGGCAGGGGTTGTGAGCCACTCAGAAAAAAACAATGGTTATCTTTAAATAAAGCTTCAGCAGACATATTTATGGCCCCCCTCCTCATCTGTAGGATTGAATATAAGGGGCGTCTACGGCGTGTTTGTTCAAAGTCGAAGCGATTCGGCACAACTACTTGGATATATTTAAGGAAAACAGTTGAAACTAGTTGTTTTTGAGGAAGGAGGTGGGTTAAAATGAGAGCCGGCTTCCTGCCTGTTGCTCTTCTGGTTCTGGCCAATAGCTGACACAGTTGTTCGGGCAGAGGGGTCGACACAACCTCAACTTTTGATGGAAGGAGAAGGCAGCACGTCCTGCTTCCTGTGTTTGTCTCCGCTTATGTGCTTCCTGCAGGCGAGGACGTGGGGGAACGTTAAGAAAAAGCAGAGCTCAGTGCCCGCAGAGGAGATCCCATCTTACAAAGAACATAAACAAAGTGTGGCATCTGGTAGCAACAATGGATCACATGGGAAAAATCAACACTGGGTGTTGCTGAAGCTTAAGAAATCACCACAGATCCATGGAAAACAGCTGCCTAGAGCTTCTTTTTTTAAATCAGGAATCAACACAGGCCACCGACCAGTGGCCTATAATTATGATCCTTATCCTCCAGCCTTTGAGGCAGCGAAACTCAGAATTACACACATCTCCTGAAAGGTTTCTCCACAGAAAAGGCTATTTTCTCTGACCCAGATTCAGAGCGGTTTCAGAAGACTTGAATATACTTTTAGCAGCATCTCAGTGTGCCAGCTATATCTGGAACAAAGAAACAGCGAAGGCTAGTTTCCTTTGCGCCAGAAAGGCCCACAAGATCACCATTCTTCACAAAGGATCAGTGACAATTTTAAACCACATTCCCTCTTTTATAAGTCAGCATTAACGCTGCGCCTCTGGGGGGGAATTATACTGTTTGTATGTGAACGAGCCAGACTAGTTTCAATTGCTTTTCTTCTCAAAGAGGCTTCTTATCACTGAGCTGCTGTTTGTTATGCAGCTGACTGCCTGCACATGCATATACAGTAACACATATCTAATGTTCATGTTATCACACTTTCTGTCTCATTATCAGTGCTAGCTGGCTTTAGCAGAATTAGATACAGAGGAAAATATTTTAATGTCGCGTTTTGTTAGCAGATGAAAAGAAAGTAGTTGGCTGCTAAGTTATCACGGGGTGAGAGGCAGGGTACACCCTGGGCAGGTCAACGGCCTGTGACCGGGTGAACCTGGAGAGTTAGATAACCGTTCATGTTCACACTGACACCTACAGCTAATTTAGAGTCACCGAGGAACCTAACGTGCAGAGTGTAGTGGTTTACACTTAACAAGGAAAAGGTCTTTGGTTTGTTTCCAGGAAAAGACACTAATCCCTCTGGGGTTGTGTCAGAAAGGACACCTGAAGTAAAAGTCTGCCAAATCAAACATGCAGATCCACCAGCTGTGGCGACCCCTTGTGAAAGTAGCTCTAATTAACATGCATGTCTTTGGACTGTGGGAGGAAACCCACACAGGCACAGGGAGAACATGCAAACTCCACACAGGACGGCCCCAGCCAGCCTGTGGACTCAAACCTGGGACTTTCATGGCGTGAGGTGACACCGCCGCGGCCGCCCCTTTACAAACTTGCTGGACTATAACAAGCCAACTATAAGCCAAAAAGTGCAAATAGTCGACCATATTGTACCACAAGAAACTCGCAAAGCTGTTGCAGGTTTGTTTGGTCTCTAAAAGGCCTTTTTCTGGCTGTAGCAGGCGGCAGGAGTTGGTGGAGCCTCAAAACTGAGTGTCAACGCAGATGATTTTGCTCTCTGTATGCTGGATGTATAAGAAAGCAGCAGTTGGGTAACATTACTCTTAGAAGGGTTATAAAGAGAAATGATTTATGTCTTTATGATATGAGCCCAAAAAAATAATCCAGTGATTGGCCTGTTTGCTATGCTAACAAGCTGTCACAGAGCTGAAAGTCTGCAGCAACATGACTTCACTCTGCAGTGTCATTAGCCCCTTAAATAAACACAGCTTGCTTCCTGGTTTTGTGGTTGCCCGAACATTTATTGCCTCCTGTTAGAGGACTGCGGGCCTCTTGCTGCTCAAACTGCAGGTTACCTGCTACAGACGGCAGCCTTCACAGTTATTTCTGTGCTGGTCAGTGTTATTTTAAAAAAGGCTACTCAGTCAGACCGGTTCATCTGCACAGGAAGGTCATCTACAGAGGGAAAGAGAGCAGGAGAGCAGGGAGGAGACTGAAAGGGGGCAGCATTGTTCTGGAAAGCGCTTCAGGGCTTTGTCTGTCAGCTTGTGTGTGTGTGTGTGTGCACTGATGAGGCCTTTAATTGTGTGAACAGTGTGTCTGTGTCAGGGGTTTTCACATGGTGTGCTATATGTGTGTGAATGGCTGAAAAGTGTCCCAGTGTAAATGAGCGTCGTCCTATCAACGCCATTCCTGTCTGTTTGTGTGTGTTTAAGTGTAATGGGTGTGTCCAGGTGATGCAGCCCGGTGGGGGCTGGGCTTAGCTCCTGCTTCAAGTATGTCTTTGTGAGAGAGAGCCAAGAGAGGTCGAGAGGGTAGCGGTGAGAGGGTAAACATACAGATCTGGGTCAGCTGTGACAGCGGAGGCAATCGGAAAAGAGTGGATACCAGATGAGAAACAATGGAGAAAATAAGAATACTATTTCTGCGTTTATCCTAAAGATTTCCAGGAAGCTTAGGGATTCCTACCTGTCTGAACTTGCCCAGGGAAAGGTAAGCTGTGCGACCATTTTTTTCAGTGTGTGCTTCTGCCCTGACTTCATGGGAAAAGATACAATCACAGGTAGATTTGCATGGAAGCAAGCAAAGGTAGAATAACAGGTTTGATGAGCACGTTATATAACTCACTGCTATTGGATCCTTTTTGAGCCTGTTTGGAGGACTGACCTTTGCTCAAGTCAAGCCAAGGTAATTAGAAAGAAGCTAACAGAGGCTAACATTGATTATTACAAGTAATTACACCGTGGCTTTAATGGAGGGAATAAAACGTATACGTTCCTGTGAGTGTTTCTTGGCTCATATCGTGACTTTGAGCGTTTGCATGTGACAGAGACAGAGATGCAAAAATGAATGAAAATGTAAGTCAGAGGGTAAGAACCAGGAGCTGCTCCGCTTTGGTCTGTTTGTTCGCAGAGAGCGTCTCCAAGGTGTTCCCTTCGCCTGTGACTCATGATGGACAGACGCTTTCTAACAGGTCTGCAGGTTCCAGCAGACACACAGGAAAACTCCACTCACTCTTTCACTCATGCATGTTTTATTATGGAAAAAGTCACAGTGGTGAAAGCACCGGTGTGAAGTGATATTGATTGGTGTGTTAGTTAAAGGTTTTTGATCCAAATGTAAACTACAGAGCAGCCCCACCTGTTACAAAAATATGGAGCACGAGATTAAAAAGCAGCTGTCAGTCAAATTATTAATAGTTTCTGATTTTGTTATAGCTTTGTTTACATCAGTTATCTATGCATATATCAAACCACATGCTAATTCTCTGTCTTTAACTCACACTTTAAAGATATTCATCACATTTATGCACTGAGAAAGGTGCAAACGGGCTGTAATCCTTTATTCAAACTAAAATATCAATTCTGCACAAAATACTCATTATAGCTCCCTAAATTCAAATTATTTTCAAGTACAAATACAGAGCTATTATTAACAAAATATAAAGTATAATAGTATGTGTGATCATTCTGCTGAAAAAAAAGGAGCCCCTGTTACTGATAAATTTCCATCTACTGTTTTATGAAGTAGTTAATGCTGATGTCCAAATGCGTAGCATAAAAAAAACATAAAAATACTGACTTAAAATACTCTGTGTGCTGTGAAATTATTTGGTTATTGTTGTAACTGGTCCAGGTATTTAATACACCTTCAGGCTATTTAGTGATTAAAGACTCGGTTAGCTGGAGTGGTGCGAAATAATTAATGAGATCGAGCGAAGAAGAAATTCTGCTACACGCTAAAATGAACTGCACTTTCTTCTTAGCTTATTAGTTTGCAGTGTTTGCCTCAGATTCACTCATTCACAGACACACTCATGCACTGTGGGATTGTGTGCAAGGTGCTCAGTGTGTGGCCAAAGGACAGTATTGGCATGTGGACGGGATCGGGGATTCAGCAGGACGTGAGCCACAGCTGCCACATTTGCATTCAGTTTTAGACTTTAGTCTTTGCTCTTTGTGGGCTGTTGGATAACTTATCATCTCAAAATGTTGTTCACCTAAAATAATTTGCAGAACTTGTGAAGAAAATGTTATTTTTATAGACGTGCTAACCATAAAGATGTGCTGGAACCAGTTGTGCAAACCTTAACAGTAGTGAAGTAACTAGTTGGAGTAACTAAGTGTAAGATTAAACTGAATAGAAACAACTACAGCATCACAGATGCATTTAAAACATGCAGCTTATCATAGTATTGAGTTCTGTGCAATCAAAGGTCACCTGCCTCTTATCACTGCGGCCGTTTTGACAGTATTAAAATGTCTCTTGAGTGTTGCCGCATGTCTCAGGCTTCTTCTTCTTCTTCTCTCCATAAATGTGCAGTGAGCCATGCACTGTCTGCAGCATGACTCGGGCTGCATTATCCTGCTGTCCAAGAAAAATGAGTGTAAATATGTTGCTGATAAGTTTGCAGTCATGCTGCCAGGACAGATTTCTGAGTGTTGATTGTACTGAACTGTAGGTGATTAGAGTGTGTTTATGTTTGTGTTATTTCTATTAGGATGTGCGTCATTGGCAGACACACTGCTGCTCTGCACCTAAAAGTAGTATCTGCTAAAATTTTGATTCAGTTTTTTATTGCTTCGTACAATTTCATATACAGACTTTGAATGTTTGGGACACGACAGATGTTGGATTACACAGATGAGGTGTTCATCGTTACGTCCCAGCTGTCTGTCCAGGGAAAGACTTTATGACTCGTGTGTCTCTCTTTCTCAGGCAGAGCCCTCACCGATGAAGACTACCTGGTACTGTCCTCTGGATTTGGTAAGGGGGGCTGGGTTTCACACTGTAAGCAGGTTAGCACTGCTGCCTCACAGTTAGAATACCATCTGAAAGGCCTGGGTTCAATTCCACCTTGGCCCGGGCCTCTCCGTCTCTCTGTGTGGAGTTTGCATGTTCTCCCCGTGCTTGCGTGGGTTTCCTCCGGGTACTCCGGTTTCCTCCCACATTCCAAAGACATGCACTTACTGGGGTTAGGTTAATTGGCTACACTAAATTGCCCATAGGTGTGAATGAGAGCATCAATGTGAGTGTGAAAGGTTGTTTGCCTCTCTGTGTTGGCCCTGCGACAGGCTGGCGACCTGTTCAGGGTGTACCCTGCCTCTCGCCCTATGACAGCTGGGATAGGCTCCAGCCCCCCCACGACCCTGAACAGGATGAGCGGAACCGAATGGATGGATGGAAAATTTTGCATTAATCATAAGCAGTCATCTTCATATAAACCGTGTCTTTACTGTCTGTCTCTACAGTCCACTGTGGTGGAGGAAGAGGAGGATGGGGTGATCTACACAGTTACTGTCAAACAGCACCACGGTGGACCCAACAGTCCCATGGTCAGTTTAATGTGACCGGCCGGCTGCTTTGAGATGAGAGGTTTGTGTTAACTTTTCCTTCTTTTTCCTCACTCCTGGTCCCGTTTCCTTCCCGTCTTCTTCCAGTCTAGAGTTTCTCGCTCCCAGTGTGTGAAAGCCGGCAAAGAGGAGAAGCTGGTCCTCCACCTCCTCCACTCTTTTTCTATGGGAGACTCCTCCTTCATCACCATCTTCCTCTCCACCTATCGATCCTTCACCACCACGGAGAGAGTGCTGGACATCCTCACTGACAGGTCGGGGAGTTTTTATCTGTTTGTCTGGTTTTCTGGAAGAATTTAAAGATAACAGGATCAAAGATCCTGATGCAGGTGAAGCAGCAGATGTTTCACACTGATCCTGGCCAGCAGAGGCGGGAAGTAACAAAGTACAAATACTTTGTTACTGTACTTCATTAGAATTTTCTGATTTAAGTACTTTACTTGAGTTACTATTTTAATTTTTCAAACTTTTTTAAAAAACTTTTACTCCCTACATTTTTACACAAGTATCTGTACTTTCTACTCCTTACATTTTCTAAACAGACTTTAGGTTTAACGCATTCAGACATGAAACTGATCTGAGCCTAAATGGAGGAACACTAACATTTAAAACACAGTCCTATAGGTGTGTCCATCCCCGCGGCTTATCGCATATAAAATACTTTGTGAATCATTTATAGTAGTATACTCAGGGGGCTAAAATGAGTTGAAAAGATGGTGGTGCAGATGTCCATAAGTTGTGGTCACGTTTCTATCAGCCCTACAAATATCAACAAGCACACACACGTGTTAGAGGAGTACAGTGTGTTGCACAGTTGTGTCTGCTAGCTAAAAGAACGCTGCTGTATTTCTCGGGGAGAGAAAAGAATGAGCGATAACGTCACTCAGAGAAAGATGTAAGAGTGGAGAGGAGAGGTTAGATTTAAAGGGAAGGACTGCTCAGTGACATCTGATAAACTGGAAACTTAAATGATGTGAAGTTGGTGTTTTTTCATACTGTGAAAAGTCCTGCAAAACTAACTTTGTGTTATTCAAAGGTTGCATGAAAATGCTGCAGTTTAGTGCAGGATAAACAGGTTAGTTTGCTGTTTACAGTAAAGCTCTGTGTTGGTGCACAGCAGCTGTGGTGTTCATGTTCGGTGTTAGGTTACACCGGGAGCAGCAGAGATGAATTTGAATATAAGCTGATGATGATGCTTAGATCCATTCACTAAATTCAACCTTTAGTCCAACTTTATGAGGTCTCATATAAAGATGCTATAATCAGAATACTGTGTGTGTGTGTGTGTGTGTGTGTGTGTGTGGGGGGGGGGGGGGGGGGGGCAGCTCGTGAAACACCTGCTTAAATCTTGTTGAATTCACGTGTAAATCCACAAAGAGCAGTAAACCTCAGAGCAGCAGCAGCTGATCACAGCTTTTCCCCACACTGAGCCACTACAGCCGATCTCAGGGTTCCCCCACCCGCCAACTCCCACTTTAATCCCTCACTGGACTAATTTTCCTGTTTAGGTGTGGAGGCAAAGTCACCCTCTACAATGCAGGCAACAGAAAATAGAGCTGCTTTTAAATCCTCTTCATTTTTCTTTGCTAAGTGCTCAAGCTGAGCACTTTAATTAGAATTTAGGCTGAAATAAAGTTCGTATTCCTGTGTACTAATATTATTTTATTATATAGCAGGTAGAAATGTCCAATAAAGAGCTGCTTTTTACTTTGAGTACATGTCAGAGCCTGTGCTTTCTCACTGTTACTTAAGTGGAGGAGTCGAATCAGTACTTCAGCTTCTACCAGAGTTTTTTTTAACCCAGTATTTGATACTTAAGTAAAGAATGTCTGTACTTTTGCCACCTTTTAAAGCTCAAAGGAAACAACAAAGCAGTTCATAGGTGAAAATGACCTGAATAAATGACATCATGTCTTATCTGTTAATAACAACATACCTGTACCTCTGCTGGAGGCTGTTAAAAGGGAGTTTTTCCTTCCCACTGTCGCAAAGTGCTTAGTCATCGGGGGCTTCCTGATTGTTGGGGTTTTCTCTCTAATATTGCACGTCTTTAACTTACAATATAAACTGAACTGAATTTATGTATTTGAGACTGTGACTTTTAAACTCTACCAAACGCAGAGGTATTGGAGAGAAACACGGGGTCACCAAACTGATGACAGTTCCTCTAGAGGTCAATATGAGAAGCTGTTTTTAGAGCCGTCACTTCCTGTTTGTGTGATGGTTGTATTGATAGTTTTTTTTTTAAAGCAGATGGAAAGCTCAGTCATCACTGGCTGATGATTTTAAGATACCACTTTTCTCTGCATGGACTCTTTACCTGCATACAGCAAAAAGCCAGCACAAATGTGATTGGTCAGCAGGATTCAAATGGAAACAGAGAGCAGAAAGCTTCCAGTATAAAGTAAAAATTACTAAAGAAATGACCTCTGTGATGTCATACCTGGCGAGGTCATTGCATTATCCTGGAACTGTGAATAACTTATGTGTCAATCCATCCTGCAGAGATTGTGATAATTTCCTGGAAGATGAAAGTTTTGACACACCGATGATGCTAAATACAAAGCCAGGAAATTACCATTCAGATCCATCCTGTGGCTGTTGGAAGGTCATGGAAATCCATCGAATAGCTGTTACAATGTTTCAAGATCGATGCAGCCATTGAGCCACATTGCTAATAAACTAAATAATAAAGTTCAGCTCAATACTTAAAATTCAAAACTGATTAATGGATCTTCTGTACGCTCAGATTTCTGAGGATGCACAGGTGTTATTGTGGCTTTGCATTTGGTCTTCAAGCAGAGCCTGTTTCAAACCGTGGTTTCTAAAGTATTTGTTCATTTAGAGACGTTTCACTCTGCAGGAAGCACCTGTGTGCTGATTTAAAATAACTGCAGCTTAGCTGTTCTCAGGAACATTACTCAGCAAAAAAAAAAAAAACTTGTGAAAGTTCCTCCTACCAAGTAAAGGAGGCGTCTGTCTGAAACACCGGTTTGTAAAGTTTCCCAAAGATGCAACACGAAAGCGAGAGACTCGTGCTGAACACAAAGCCTTTGCTGAAAAGCATCTTTGGAAGAATAAGCAGGGAAATCTAAACACTGAAGATATTTGAAGCTGGTGTTCTTTCTCTGCTTTATGAACTTTTCTTTTTTCGTTCACAGGTTGGAGAACCCACCCGGGGACAGCGAGAGGAGTCAGACACGGCAGGTTTTTAACAAGTGAGCTTTTGAACAACCGAAATCTTTTTTTGGGTACTTGAGCTACTTTAAGGAGCACAAAATAAAGTAGAATTAAATGCTTTTTCTTTGGTATGAATCTAGCATTTATTTGCAGAGAAACTGTAAAACCAGAGAATTGTTGGGTGAATGTCTGCGCTGGAGGCCAAAAGTGTAACCTGCACAGGGAAAAGGTGTTCGGGTTTCATCGTGTTGCAGATATATGCAGTTCACAGTTTGAACTGTAGTGAGCAACATCACAACATCCTTGTTATCATTTGTAAATGAGCGCCATCAAAGAATCACATCCTGTCATCGATCAGTCAGCGTCCATTAGCAAAAGGCTAATGCTAACTTTTTGTGGACACAATCATCCTCTGTGTAGAAAAGATGAAATTGTTTTAAGTCTGGCATATAACTGTATTTGTGAAAACCAAAATAAATGTAATTTTGAGTTAAATGTATCCAGAAGCGTGTTTGAGGTGAGATCCGGTCACTGCCGTTCACTGAGCACTGGGTGCTGTTGGTGAACGAGGATGACTCTGTAAAACTTCTAGATTTCCACCAGCTTTGCTAAGTCTGATGTTATTGGGAGATACTGTATTGGTGTTATTTCTCATGCCAGTGAGGTGTTTTCTATTCTTTGAATGCAGCACTTCGTCTTTCTTTGAGGAGGCCCTTGGTGCCACTGGCTGCTTCCTGTGAGCAGGCCGTCCTTCAGACCCTCTTAAAAGAATAGACTCTTGATCCTTTGCTTCGACAGGCTCATCTCTAATCTGCTATTCTTGTCCAAACCCCTCAAGAGTGTCATTTGTTGGAAACTTCTTAGATGTGTTAAAAAATATCAATATACTTGATCAATTCCAATCTCGATGGCTTGTTTGTCTCCTTCTGTCGTGCTGCACAGGCAGACATCCGGCCTGGATTTAAACTACACACAGACTCAGGTCACATGTAAAAGCACCTTAATGTAATCTTAGCAAACACTGGAATAAATCTGAGAATGAGTCTTTTTAGCTACAAGGCAGAAAATTTGTGACGTCCTTGATGTTGTTGCAACAACCTCTAGAGTCGCGCTTCTTTCTTTCCTTTAATTCCTCCTCCTCCTCCTCCTCCTCCTCTCTGTCCCTACAGAGCCGTGTGTACAGTGTTCAGCACGTGGCTGTCAGAGTATCCTGAAGATTTTAAGAGTCTGGGGGACCCCTCTCGCCTGCTGCGCCTGGCTCCCCTCCTCCCTCAGGACTCCTCATCCGCTGCCGACCTCCGCGCTCGCATCCTGAGGATAGCCGAGGAGCTCAGCGAGAAAGCCCTGCTCCCAGACACCCACAAAGGTCTGTATTTTACCTGGGATTTAAATGACAGTGTTACGGCTTTGCTCAATGAGGTTGTGGAGAAATGGAGGCTGCAAAAGAGGAAAAAATACAGCCTGAGGTTGTTGAGTGTTCAGTGCACCTAAAATGTTTTTCTTTCAAAGGATTTTCTACTGAACCTTCAAAGTTGTTTGGCATCCCTGAAAATAACATAATTTTACTCACATATCCTGGACATTACTGCTTCTCTGTTATGAAAACCAAAGCTTTTGTTTGGTGCTTTGTTAGTAAAAATCTCAACAGCCAAACAGCGTTCACACATTTCTTCCAAAGCATTTTACCCCCTTCAGAAGGTGAAATGCTAACCTATTAGCAACTATTTTCCATTTAGCTTATTTCTACTGTATATGTCTCCCATGGCCACCTGCGTACCACTGCATTTAATTTGATCGGCTCCACTCTTTGCAGATCAAACCAGTATCACCAGCCCTCCTCCGGACACCTCCGAGTTTGAGCCAACCAGCATCCTGGGATTCCCTGCAGCGCTCATCGCCGAGCAGCTCACCATGATCGAGACGGTGAGTTTGCTCTCAGTCAGACTGAACCAATCTTTTTAAGGTGGCATGATGCAAGTGAAGACCAGTGATGGTAAAATGTAAAACACTGCACTTCTTACGTGCCTGTACAGTTATTTGATCTTTTTTCTAGCATTTATAAATCATGTGTGCTTTCAGTTTAAGCTCAGTCTGCTCCAGGAGAAGCAGGAGAAAACCGCCCACAGAGGCTTCAGCTTATGTTGTTTGATGAATGATTTGTAGGAAATTATTACTGAGTTTATTGATAGGTGTAATTCTCACCTCTCTCAGGAACTGTTCGTCCGCCTGGTCCCGTACCACTGTCTCGGCTCGCTGTGGTCTCAGAGGGACAAGAAGGGGAGGGAAGGAGTTTGTTGGTCGGTCCGTGCCACCGTGCGTCAGTTCAACAAGTTGGCCAATGCAGTCTTAGCATCCTGCCTCTGGCCTACAAAACTGCGCAGCCAGCAGAGAGCCCGCCTGCTGGAGAAATGGATCAGCGTGGCAGAGGTCAGTAGAACCAAATCATGAGGTTAGAGCTCTAAAAAGATCAAATTCAATGCAACAAACACAGATTTCTTTACAGGATATCAGTGAGAAATTGAGTTCTTTGTGAAATTAAATTATTAGCAGTATTCCAGTTGGGGTTTCAAGACATCCTGAAAGCTCGAGTCTGCATTAAATCCTCCAGTAATCCTCCGACTGTATCCGTGTGCTCAGCTCTGACTGCTTGGATTCTGGTTAGACTTCATATTTGTCCATAGCTGAGAGCACCCCCCCATCATGGGCTCCACCCAGAGTGAAATCTGACAAAGTTAATCCCCCCCTCCCACACACACACACACAGATAAATGAATCCAGAAGGTCGAACCCACCAAATAAGATACGATCCAAGAATCAAATATGAATCAAAATGCAGAGTCAGAAGGAACAGGCCATTTTTCACTGAAATTCAATAAAAAGACACGATGTAAAATCAAAGCCAGCCAAAGAAAATGTTCCTTTCCAGCAACTCCAAACAAAAAAATGTGTTTACCTCAGGATCAAATGAGGTATTTTTCAAAACCAGCATTTCTTCCTTTTTTTTTACCGCAGGTAAACGTACGCTCATACGTTCCTGTGCACCTGGAGAAAATAGAGTAGGAAATGAGCTCCTCCAGTAACACCAGCGCTGATGTACGACCTGCAGGCAGCGGGAAATGTGGATTAACTGAAATCTGTAGCAGTGTTAGAGTTACTGTGCAGATCAGTCAGCTTCTTTAAAATATTAAATTCCCCGCAGCAATGACAAACTGCTCAAACACACACGCACACAAACACATCCTGTCTCTGGCTGTTATGGCCTCATCTTTTATCTCCGCTTTTCCTCCCTTTGGTTTGCTGGAAAGGTGCTGTTCCAGTCTGCCCCCCCCCCCCCCCCCCCCCACCGGTCTCTTTGGCAGCATCCATTATTCAGCACATCACAGTTGCAGTGTAACTGGACACTCGGCAGCCCCGCACCCACAGGTGTTCTCAGTTGCAGTGCGGGATGAGATGCAGATGACGGCATTCGTCTTTGTGTGTTCTGTCAACAGGCGTGTCGAGCCAGGAAGAACTTCTCCTCGCTGTACGCCATTGTGTCTGCCCTCAAGAGTAACCCCCTCCACCGGCTGAGGAAGACGTGGCACGACACTGACAGGTCTGTGGTTACGCTGCAGCAAAGAGAGGGGGGCAGTGGATTATAGTGCAGGGTTATAGTTTGCATAAATCACAAGAAAGGAAGAGGTAGGTGAGAAAAAAGCACAATTAAAGAACACAGTGATCATTCTGAACAGGTTCAGGTCGAATATTAACACGTATGGTCACCCAGACGTCCATTTTCTGCCTCTTGCCCGGGTCTGGGTCACAGGGCTGTAGTCTAAGTAGAGATACCCAGACCTCACTCTCCCCAGCCACCTCTCCCTGAGGCCTCCTCCCATTCACACATACCTGAAACACCTCATTCAGGAGGTGTTCAGCAGGCATCCTGGTCAGATGGCCTCTCCTTAAATGTATTTATAATATATGACTATATTAATAATGTTTATACATGTTATATGGGGGGTCTGAAGTGTATAATATATTGTGTATTCATTCATTTTTTCTGCTTCTTTTATTAAAAATAGATGAAACAATGAATTAAATAAGTATAAGTGCAAATGTTGAACTGTTTTTGTCTAATTTGTGCAGCAACTGTTAAATTCTTCCATGTCCCAATAGCCAGTCTTGATAGCCGGGGATCGGTCCGCCAGGGCCTCCGCCATTGGCCGCCACTTGACACACACTGTACCCGACCCGTACGATGCCTCCTGCGGGTGGTGGGCCTATAGGAGGGTGGCCCCGTGTTGTCTATTTGGGCTGCGCCCGGCCGGGCACCACGGGCTAATGCCCCGCCATCAAACGCTCTCCCTCGAGCTCCCTCCCCAGGCCTGGCACTTCATGGGTGAGAGGAGAAGGAAACGGCAGATTGACAGACGGATCGGGGCTGCGTCTGCAGTGATGCGGACGCTGCACCGGTCTGTTGTGGCAAAGAGGATCTACGCCCCCACCCTCACCTGTGGTCACGAGCTTTGGGCAGTGACCAAAAAAAAATAAGATCGCGAATACAAGCAGCAGAAATGAGCTTCCTCTGAAGGGTGGCTGGCCTCTCCCTTACAGATAGGGTGAGGAGTGGGGCCATTCGGGAGGGGCTCAGAGTAGAGCCGCTGCTCCTCCACATTGATGGAGCCAGTTGAGGTGGTTCGGGCATCTGACTAGGATGCCTCCTGGGTATCCTAGTCACACCTCTTGGGTGAGGTGTTCCAGGCATGTGATACTGGGAGGAGGCCCCGGGGCAGACCCAGGACACGCTGGAGAGATTATATCTCTTGGCTGGCCTGGGAACAACACGGGGTCCCTCTGAATGAGATGGTGGAGGTGACTGGGGAGAGGGAGGTCTGGGCTTCTGTGCTTAGGCTGCTGCCCCCACGACCCGGCCCCGCATAAGCAGAAGAAAAAGGATGGATGTTAAATTCTGACGCACATCTGGATCGCAACTTAGATGTTTAAGAGTTGTACAGATTTTGAGTACATTCTGATGTACAGTACAGTAGGCATTACTGAATTACTGCAAGTAAACAAGACTCTCGATTTATGGTGATTAAGGAACGTCACCAGGGTCATCTCAGGCATCGGGCTGCAGTTTCTGGAACCTGAAAGAAGTTCACACTAATCGGACACGTCGTTACTAGAAACACTCTGGTTAGAGGAGACACGCCCACGGCTCCTCGGGTCCTGTCAGGTTAAAGACCGTTTAACGTCTGAATCAGCTGAGTCAGAAGTTTTAATACACAGCCTGATACAGGTTGGAGTGAAACAGGCAGGTGATACAGGCGCTAATTGCTTAAGGCTTCCTGCTACAGAGTTGATGATGAGTTACTGATGATGACTCAGAACTCATGGGGCTAAAACACTGTTTTTACTATTATTATTATCATTTATTTATTTTTGTTAAATTAAACCTTCATATTGCAGGCGCTGTGTTATCACTGTTTTAATATTATTTTATTGATAACATCAGTTTTTCTTTACTCAGTTTTCAATGACATCAATGACTGCTGTTCAAACTAGATGATAAGTCCGTTTCTAAATGATCCCAAGTTTCTCTTTATGTGATATTTTCTGTGATATGAAAAATGTTTTCATATCATCTCATATGGGATATCATGTAACACTAAATCTGACTGTAACACTAAGTCTGCATCCTTCTTTACAGAGAGGCCTTGAGGAAATATGAGGAACTGTCAGAAATCTTCTCAGACAAGGACAACTACTCACAGACCAGAGAACTGCTGAAGGAGGTAGGTGGCTGTCGGGATTAAGAGCGTAATGATGGCGGACTGCACGCCTTCAACGTTGGCTGAGGTAAAAACAGGATCAGATGCTGAATGATGACATCAGCTACATTATACTGTGTGAAGAAAGCAGGTTGAGTGAGAAATGTGATATTTTATTTAAGGCGCGCTGAGGCTGCGTTCTGCTCAGGTCACGACGCATCACGAAATCAAGACGTTAAAAGTGAAATCTTCAAACCTGGATGGCGTGCGTTCCAGACTCCTTGTCATTCGATCGTATGTGTTGTTTAATGATGATGAAACTGGCTGGAAGCAGTATCTGATGCTGGAAAGCTGCCACTTTGAGCTCTCAGTCTCAGGGCTGCTGTGTTGGAGTGTGGTGTTGGTTTGGAGTTTCAGCAGCTCTTTTGTAACGTTTTGGATTCGTTTCAGGGCTATTTTTACTCAGACCTGTGCTGCTCTTGGCGACTGTTAGAGGCTTTTATGTCATATCTTTTTACGGCCTTGCTAAAAAAACTTCCAAGGACTCTTTTCCCCACTGTTCCCTTATCACTACAAAAACACTGATTTTTGTGAGTGAAGATGTTTAAAGTGTGCTGTGGGTGTGTGAAGTCATGATGCATTAGGCTTAAATAAAAGGGGCTGTTTCGGGACTTTATGCAATATCAACTCATTTTTGAAAAATGCTGTATACTCTCCCAGCATCTACGATTCCTTTTTTTTTTCCTAACGTGAGGATGAAACAGGACCAACAGCACAAACTCAGATGTAGGAGACACAGATTGGCTCCAGGTATGTGTTGGATCACCTGTCAGTCAAAATATGCAAAATCCTAAGGCCCAGGATCCAGGTGGACGAGTTAAAGAGCGGTTCACATGAACACTGGGATTCACTAGCTTTTGTAGCCAGCACCTAGTGGCCACTAGGGTCCCTGAAGGTTCCCGCTTGGGTGGATGTAAAAAAAACCAAGGACCCTGTATGTTCACGACGGTGTCTAGTCAAGTCACGAGTTAGCCACACCCCTTTCTATTTTATTCCCAATGGGACCATAATTTACAAAATGACCAAGTGATTAAGACAAACTAGCTGCAGAGACCATGAATTCATAGGAAAATGCTTATTAATAAATTAAAAGAGAAATACGGTCTCTTTCTCTTAGACTTCTTTTTGCAAACAGAGGAGTCGCCCTCTGCTGGCCATGAAAAAGAATGCAGCTTTAAAGCACTTCTCCTCTGGCTTCGTTTTCCATCCATCTTTTGTGTACAGATTTTGCTAAAAGGCAGCACATGCAGGGATGTCTGTTGATGCTCGAACAGCAGCTCTGCAGAACCATGTGATCACGGTGATATTTCACATGCTCGTAATATGAGACATTTATTAATGCGCCTGTCATCTGTCATCACATTTATTAAATTCATATTTGCACAGGCTAAGCGAGAGCCTCACCATCCACTGAGTACTGCACACAGCGTCTGTTAGAGAAATATGGCTGCGATAAAGGCCAGAAACCAGTGTAATCTGCATTAGTGCCCTTATTCTGTCAGCGTTTTCACTGTGAAACACCCATTTGAAGATGCATTATATTTAGTTTGCACTGTCAGCGAGTTTTGGAAATTGGCAGAATTAGCTGTGTTTTGATTTGCTGTAATGGTGCAGTGCAGGCATCAGTGGCTTTGCATTAGCTCTGATTTTACCCACGATGGCCCCAAAGGAATTCATCCAAACATTTTATTTCATTTCTAAAGCTTCGCTCTGAGCTTTGATGTCAGAAAAACACCAGTGCCTTCTGCTGCCCTTTGATTTTTTTCTTCCCATCACAGTAACCTGCTCTCCTTCATCTCACAGCTTGTCTAAAAATGACTACAACCAGCAGGCAGGGTGTAAGATGAATGATGCAGTCTATTAAAAGACTAAACTGAAAGTTAGGAGAAATAAATTATTCACAAATCTGTCACTGAAACCTTTGACAGCGTAATACCGCTTTATTATGATGTTTATGACAAGCTTTGACTGTTTCTCTTCGCTGATGCTAAGTTTTCGCGACAGATCTCTTGACTGAGCGCTGTTAACTTTATTATTAATGTCATAAGAATTATTTTAACATGTGCTTATATTACCTGAAAATTAATCATGACAGAATTAGGTTTTACAGTATCTAGTTTACTGCTAAATAAAAGCCTACCAGAGTCGAGCACAGTGTCACAGAAACATTATATATGCCTGTAAATGTAAAAAATACAGTAAAAATCATCAAAATAACAGCAACATAATTACAAGGAATTATTCAGAGAAAAAACAAAAACAAAGAAATTCCCAAATTAAAGCCACAAACTTACAAGAAGAAAGAAAAAACAACCGCACAGCTTTATTTTGAAAGGCTTCCTGGGTGAACTCATCACTCAGGCTGCCAGTGAAACAGGACGAGCTTATCTTATTGTGGAGGTCCAACAGGAACTGACACTCAAACCCTGTCACTCCATCCAAATCAGATAACCAGGTCACAGTAATAACCCCTTCTGCTTCTGATTGTTACGAGATTCTGGGATGAAATCATGAGAATTTCCTTATTGCACCAGTTTGGAAGGTATAATGTAATTAGGTCGTCTGATGCATATGACATGGCAGCCAGTCCCATCTGTGGTGGGCTGGGGTTCATCCATCCATCCATCCATTCATTCACTTCCACTTATCCTGTTCAGGGTCACGGGGGGGGAGTTTCCAATTAACCTAACCCCAGTAACTGCCTGTCTTTGGACTGTGGGAGGAAAGGCAGCAGTGCTAACCACCATTCGATTTGATGGTTCATTCGATGACCAAAAAAAAGGAATCTTTGAATGTGAGAACATTTATAATTTTAAATGTCATAAATCTGGTGTTTTGTCTCAGGATATTACCCTTCTTCCACACACCGTAATTTTATTACAATTAATATATTCTAATAATAATTTGTTGCACATTATTAACCAAGTGAAATAACATACATGTGAACACTGAGTTCCTTTTCTGTGGCCTGACTGTGAAGTTTCCCTTCGGGGAGTTTTGTCATCTTTGAGTTGATTGTTTTGCATTTTTCAGCTGTTGTCAGCAAAAGTCTCTGACAGACTCACAAATACTGCAGAATGAGTCAGTTTCCCACCTCAGGTTTCTTTCTGTGCGTCCAGATGGCCAAAAATAAATGATCTGAGCTTTAAGCTGCTCTAAGTACAACTACATGTTGAACTCACACCAGCGTCCGCTGACAGCATTTGTACATTTTGGGTGTAACGTGTAGTTTTTTTAATCAGCTGATGCAGTTTGCTCAGCTGTCACTGCAAACTTTTTTGTCCTTGTTGTCCTGAAACCAGAGGAAGACAGTTGGCAGATTAGTGACATCATATGATCAAATGTTCTGGTACCTCTGCTAATCCAGGCTGAGACTCAGGATGTGCTCTGTTTGGTTTTGTCTTGCAGGAGGGCACGTCAAAGTTTGCCAGCCTGGACAACAGGCTCAACAACAGATATCTTAACAAGGTAACTGGACTGGAAATACTGTCAAAACTTGTTGTGGAGAATAAACATCTGACTAGTTTGGGTTGGTTATGTGACAGTGAACTCCCTCAACAACCTTTAAAAATCCAGAGACTGATGCTGGACGGGTCATCGCTCAGCTCAAAATCGCACCGTGGCTCTTCTCAGGTGTGCTAGTCTCAGCTTGTGTGCACAGTTTAACTTAAATAACCCTCACTGGAGTGTCAGATAAATTGGGATTACATCATCAAGACATTTTAGATAGCTGCAGTAGCAGAGGAGTAATTTAAAATGGCCTTATGATTTTTTTTTTGCAGAGGCAAAACCTCAGATCTGCATGCACATAAAAGACAACAATTTTCACTAACTTTACAGCCCACGTCTGGGGTGCATACCAAACATTTTAGCCTGAAGGGTTGTACACCCCCACAGGCCTTTATGGTAGACCTTGGAAAATTTTAGAATGATGTAAGACCCTGCAATCATGTCATGAGTATTATAAAAGTTAGGGGACAGAGACACAGTTTTAGATGTAGTTTTGGGGGGGCTTATAGAGGAACAAGCATGACATGAGACCGATCTTATTGCATGTACGGTGCACGTTCTGCAGGGCACGGTTTTACTATGTCACTCATGTGTGGATAGACGAGGTTGTTTTGTTGGCGTTTAAAGCACGTTAATAAAAAGCTCTATGACTTTGCTGAGAGCTTAACATACTGGATAACACGCTGCATTCAAACACTGACACTTCTGCTAAGCGGGGGGGGGGGGGGGGGGGGGGGGTATCAGCGGTTTAATAGGGGCTGTGAGGGCGATCGAGCAGCATGCAGCAGCAAAGTGGAACAGCGAGCTGTTGTCTCTCTCTGTGTGTGTGTGTGTGTGTGTGTGTGTGTGTGATGTGCTAAATCCTGAGCCACCGTTTGAAAAATAGCTGCAGGCGGCAGCTCTGAAATCCCTCGCTGTGTGGGCCCTTTACATTGTGAGTAGAAAGCTCTCAGGGAAGTGATGAAACACTTTCTTTTATTTTTGTACACAGTCCAACGCACAGGGCACCGTGCCCTACCTGGGAATCTTCCTCACAGACCTCACCATGCTGGACACGGCGGTCAAAGACAGGCTGGATGTAAGTTGTTCTCATCTCTGTCACATCTCCTGGACTTTTACTTTACAGTCATTGAGCTGACATAACGCATCCTGTCACTCGCTTTGCAGAACGGCTACATCAACTTCGACAAAAGGAGAAGAGTAAGTGCTGCAGTACGCATCGGTTTGAGAGATAAAAGGTTCAAAGTTGAATACGTGATCTGCTTTAAAGCTCGTGATAAGAGACATTCTGCCTTTAGTTGCGTTAAGCTGATGCCCTGATACTAAGCAGGTTTGAACAGAATAAGCTCCACTTTTTGCAGCATTAACACGAGCCGCTGCTGCCAGGAAGAGAAGAGCATGTAAGAGGGAGCAGTAACGTAATATCTGAGGGAGGAAATGATTAAGTGTAGGGTGCTGAGAGGTGCTTCTAGGACAGATGAAAAAAACTGGCACAGTAATGCGAGATCAGCTAACATGGGTGTTTTTTTTTTACTGTGAAACTTTGTGGTGATGTGGCTCTTTGTTAACAGGAATTTGAGGTTTTAGCTCAAATACGGCTCCTGCAGTCTTCCTGCAAAAACTGTGTTTTCACTGCTGACGAGGCCTTCGTGCGGTGGTATAACAGCGTGCCTACGCTGAGGGAAGAGGAAAGGTATGAACACATTCAGCAGCTATAGCATGTGCTCACTGATACAGAGACTTAATGCTGTTATTAAATTTTCAGTTACAGACTGTCCAATGAAATCGAAGCGCCCGGCGATCCGAGCCCTCGCGGCCATGCCCCCGCTGTCGTTATCACGCAGTGCCCAGAGTAAGCTATGCAGAGCTCTCTGACACACAAACACACACATAACACTTAGAATTTAATAATGAGCAATGCCACACGTACAGTTCAGGATACAGGAGTTAATTTGGAAGCCGAGTTTCACCTCCAACCTCGTCAGTTTCTGACTGTCTGCAGCACCTCTGAAGGAGCTTCACAAAGTGTAAAAAATACGTCTGAAACTTCACATTTAAACAGGAAGCATGTGCTACAAACCAGAGCCCTGGATTGACTCAAATTGCATTTTGGTAAATTCAATTATAAAATTAAAGATTCAGGATTTTTTGGTTCTTCTTACACAGGCCGTCTGGACTTATTCTCTAATTTTGGCTGTAGAATTAAAAAAAATGTTCTTATCTTTCAGCCCAGAATGAGTGAGGGGTTGCGGTCATTTAAAAAGTGCAGGTTAAACGGGCCCACCTGGCAGGCTCGTGATAAAGAAAGGATTAAAGATACTTTTTGCAGTTGCCCTCTGAAAATTGTAACTAAATCTTCCACCACCAGAGGGCAGCATTTCAAATATGGTAAATGGACTAGTTCTGATATAGCGCTTTTCTACTCAGCACTCAAAGCGCTTATACAACACGTTTACTCATGCACTCCCATTCATACAAGCACTTCCATGTTTACTAAGTGCTTTAATTGTATAACATTCACACACATTCACACTCCAACGGTTGCGTCGGAGAGCAACTTGGAGTTAAGTATCTTGCCCATGTAGCCTAGAGTAGCCAGGAATCGAACCGCTGACCTTCCGATCAGTAGGTGACCTGCTCTATCTACTGAGCTACAGCCACCCCTATGTGCTGCTGCTGCTTTCTTTTTAGTCCTACCCCCATTTCGTACATTTTCCAGAGCATCAATAACTGGCTCTTCATGACTCACCTGCTTAAATGAATGTCACGTTGACTCACTCCACCGTCACAGGTACTCTGGTGTTACGTGAAGGTCCAGCTTCATTTCAGCTTAAGTTCAACACGACATTCATAAAGTCAGAGTTGGTGTTTCTACATATTCATGTTTTAAACAATTCTAAAGAAGCAGATTTAAGCCTGTTATGCTTTCATTTTCAATATGTTTTTGTGACCAAATTTATGGAAATACAAAATGAAATGTAGAAATTTTATCATAAACTTGTCATGAATGAAAACATTTTCACATGCATACACAACCACTCATCATTTTCTACCCGAATGTGAATGTGTTTGTTTGTTTTGATGCGATTGCAGTCTAAGCACCTCCCACACCAGCCTGGCCGGTGACAGCGACAGCTTCTTTGACTTCCATTCACCTGTCAACAACCTGCTGTCAAAGCTCACAAAGGTGAGTGACTGACACTCATCGTTGCTGCCAGGCAGGTTTCCGTGAACATTAGCTCAGTTCACAGTTCGCGGGTCTGACTTTTGTTTAAATTTGCAGATTAGTGTTTGATTACAGTCAGAAAAGATTATTTCCTCTGTCATCTTCACGATTTCTGATCTACTGCAGCATATGAGGTCTCCGTCTGTGTCCTGTCTGGATGTCGACACGTCCCCGCCTACCAATGAATCCGCCCCCGCCACGCTGACTCCAACCACTCCCCCAAAATCACACCGCCGATCAGCCTCCTGTGGCAACAATCCCCCCGGTAACATCCAAGGCTCGGGGCCGGACATGCGGATCGTCAGGATACGGATGGACCTGGAGGACGGAAACCTGTATCGAAGTATACTGGTACACATCCAAGCCCTTTGCCTCTAATTTAAAGCAGCAGCGAGTCTGCAGAGACGCCTTCGTCATTATCAGCGACAAGCTGCACTCAAAGCTTCTCCTCATATCTGCAAGGAGCCCATAATGATAGTCATCAGACTCAGATCCTCGGGATACAATGGTCCCAGTTATCATTAGTGCAAATCAGACTGTCCTGTTTTCATTATTATTCTCCTCTGTCGCCTCAGGTTACGAGCAATGACAAGACCCCCACTGTGATCAGCTCTGCCTTAGAAAAGCACAATCAAGACCCCAAACAGGCGTCCAGATATGAGCTGATACAACTTCTGCCTGAAGGAAAAGGTGAAAGCAAACACTAATCGAGTGGGCTGATAAAAAAGCATCTACTGGAATCAGTGCTGTGACTTTGTATTGTGACCAGTTTTATATCAAAGTGTCATCCTGAGACTGTACTATCAATATCACAGTAAAGTGATACTGTTCAGGTTTTTAGAGCGGTGGAGGGTACAGAATCATTACCTTTATTAGGAGGTTCATGATTTTGGTCCACCGTGTTTAGAGATGTGAGCGAGTTTGAGCTGTCTCCTTTGTCCATGAGCTTTGATGGTTGGACACTCACAGTCAGCTGTTGTGATGATCTCAGAGGCCTGGCAGTGGTGAAGGGGCAAAGCAGCCAATCGAAGCGCAGCTTTGTAAACATGTAGGCGGACCTTAAAAAAAATCTTTATTTCCTATATTTAACCAGCAGCCGGTTCAGCAAAGCTAATGCAGTTATAATACTTTGTGTATAACCTGGAACTAAATTTGGATCCTTGAGCATCATTTTCTTCATCTGCATCTCTGGACCACGTTCAGCGCAGCTGAAAGTCTTTTTCTCTCCTTTTTCACTGCAGTGTGCACCCGATCTTCAGCAGCTTCAGGTGTTTGTGCTGAATGCTCCATCTCAGTCTGGTGCCACTGTAGTAACACACAGGCACACCCAAAAAACTGTAACTCACAAGCATGCTCGTGATCGTGCCCGTGACCCGAGCCTCGTTCTTGAGCTTGGACACCGGATGCTCCTTCAGTGAGAACCGCTGTTCGGTCTCTGGACCGCTGCCAGAGGCACCGAGTACTTTATGATCGCACTTTGTATTTTTAATATCTGTTATTAGAAAAACAAGCTCTGTGTGGTCCCAGCTGAGGTGCATCATCCTTCAGCTGTTTGTAGTTATAAAAAGAAGGAAAATAGATTTCTACTGTTTACCAAAACTCCTACAAATCAAATGCAACATTACCGATGTTATGATGGCAGTTCTGACGTATTCGTTTCTCTCTCGTCTCATCTTAAAACAGAACTGATCATCCCGCCTACAGGAAACGTCTTCTACGCCATGACATCATCAAGCGTTGATTTCCTGCTAAGAAGGAAAGGCGGGAACTCCCCATTTGGCTTGCAGCCGATCAACACGGAGACGAGCGCCACTTTTCCTCGAATCAAGGCCAAAGGGAGGAAACTGGTCAGGAACCTGTTCTGACATCAGATTTTGGTCTGCTTCGCCTACAGACGTGGATTCCTCTGACAGGCCCAGCGTGGATGCAGACTGAGCTCTCACACAGTAAATGTGGCCTTCTCTGTGCAACATAAAACCTACACATGCCTTTCTGCTGCGCTCCTACCAAGTCCACCAAACACCAAGAAGTCTGCTTGTGTTTCAGTCAGCGTCTCCACACGGGAGCGCAGATGTTTCAGACCTCCAGCTGCTGTGTTCGGCACAGCGATTTGCACTTTTCCAAACATGCATTACTAATTTACACCCAGAGGAAGAGCAGTGGAAGCCTTCAGCTGTACCTTCGGTGCTGGCTCTCGAGTCCCTGTCGGGTAGCACTCGATGCTTTTTTCACTACAACTCACTGAAAAAAAAAGAGTTTTAAATGCTAAAAATCACCAAGAAATCCCTCGTCGTCTCGTGCCTCATCTGTGACTGACACTCCCGAATGTAAAAAAGACTGAAGTGCTCAGAACGTGCTTCTGTGATCACCCGAGATGCTGCCGAAGGATTTAATGAGAGCTGACTTCACAGAACCTGTCGAGACAGCACAATTGCATCATTGTAGCAAAACACTGGAGCTCTTCAAATAACACAAATATATGATTTGTATATATTTATATATTTTGTACGTCTGTATGATGTCAGCGTTGTGTGACAGGTCCACGTGTGGCGAGTATTTCACCAAGAAAAACCCTCAAAAATCCTGCAAACCCAGGCTGGCACGTCCGCAGACAGGGACGAGTATTTCAGCTTTTACTCATTTCACCGTAAACTTAAAGCTGCAATAATCAATACTTTATAATCACACTGAAACAAACACACTCTATTGTAAATTGTTTCGATGAACAGCGAGCAGATTATTAACAGCTCCGCAGCTGTTTTTTAGTTGCTTTTAGTTTTGGTTTTACAGCATCACCTTCTCACCATCACGTTTGAGCAGCAGCAGCTCTGATTGGTCATCTTTTTACTCCACTCAAATGAACCTGCAGCTGTGAGCCGACAGGTGAGGCCAGATATTCTTCTCAGGAGCTGCTGGAGACCAAAGTAACCCTCAAAGACGACTGAGGAGGACTCGTTTCACCAAGTGGACAAAATACATTTGCTAATAATTTTTTTTTTTTAGTGTCATCAGCTGGATGTGAGTGCAGGCGGCAGCACTGCTGCGTTACAGGGTGATCACTCGGCCTGCTTTGAGTTCCTCTTAAAACCGCGCTGATGAAAACTGATTATTGCAGCTTTGAACTTTAAGCACTTTTCAAACACAGTTTTGCTTCATCTTATTATTATAGAAAGAAAGCAGAAAGGAAAATGAGAGGGAAACACTGCCATCGTTAAGTTCAAGGTTTTTCAGGTCTGAATTTTTAAGCTTGTCCATCTTCACTGCAGTTTACACAGACCGCAAAGCCTCAATTCCAGCGCCATGGCTTCAGTTAACGTCAGTGTGTTTTCTCACACTCACACACACACACACACGGCTCTTTGAAACAAATCCCGTGACCTCTGGCCGTCCCTGCTCGGTGCTGGTGAGGCCCGTCTACGGGCCGAGGCGTGAGCACGGCGCGGCCAGGGAGAGGATTCTGGGTATTAATAAAAGATGTGCGAGTGTAACGCCATGCTACAGATTGTTTTAGTGCCTTTCTCTGCTGGGTGCTCTTTTTCCTCATGTTTGCATTAGAATGTATACAGTCCACATGGAGGAACTGCAGACATGCTGTGTGGTTCCACATCAAAGCTATTTATGCACTACATACAGTATGTCCTATTTTTGTGGTAATAAATTTACTTTTCTATGAATTTTAATTACTTTTGGCTGATGCTCAGTACATGCAGATGTTTCAGAGTATCCCATAAAAAAAAACTAACTTTGTTGTGACTTGTCAAAAATAAAGCTTTTCTATTTTTCTCATGAAAGGTAAACAAAGGAAGGAGATCAGTGACTAAAAACTTTCTTTATCTCTTTATTCAAATTCAAGACAACCGACATCTTCATCTTCAAGCACAATCAGGATCAGAATGAATGCATGGATGGAAAGCATAAAATCTAAAGCAGATTGGAGATGCAGACACGCGTACGAGCTCAGTTCATTCCTAAAGTATGAGCGGCTGTCATTTATCATCAGTGACAGATTGTTCTATAGTGCAATCATTCCCACATTTGATTAAAAATAATTAACCAGCAAGCCTGACATTCTCCCCGAGAGCAAACCAGCTCATGTTTAAAAGCAGGAAATGTCAGTGAAACAGCACCCAGTGGCTGTAGAGACTCTTGAACCTACACTCTCCCTTAAAGTGCCACTTTTTATGTTTTATAAAAATGAACATATTACACAAAATCATCCCACCTACTTCTCCACCTCCGGCAGATCTGCACGCACTGAAAGAGGAGGATGCAACAACCCCAGAGAACTGCATAAAATCCTGCTTAACGAGCAGAGGAACAAGTACAACGATCCCACTGTGACTGACAGGATCCTTATTTTTAGCCGAAGTTGGATCCATTGATCATTTGAGAGATGCGCGTATTCCTCTCGGAGGTGTGGGCGGAGCTCCGCTGTAAACGTGTAATATCACTTAGATTAGAGGCCGCTGATTGTTGGTTTGATCACCGTGAATCAAACTGATATAAAAAATGATTCCCACACACAAACTTCAATATAAAAACCTTTTTTAAAACTTAAAGTCATTAATATTTTCTGTTAAATTAATTATTTGGAGATAATATTTTATGGACTTTAAAGAAAGTCAGGCAACATTTAAAGACCCCCTGTGGAGTTCTCCTGTGAACAAACTCTAATTACGTTTATTAATATTTGTATTTCCTGTCATGAAGGTCGAAACATTTGCGATGCTGTTTTAACTCGACATTGTTCAGTAGCTTTCAGTCTTCTAGTGAATGTTTACTGTCATCTATCATTCACTGGATGAGTGTGTTTGCATCCTCACCAGTTTAAACTAAACCTAATTAGATTTCAAATAGATTTCACTAGATTTTAGCAGAAATATGTAAAAAAAAAAAAAAAAAAAAAATGAATGACCTTTCCATGTTTGCGTGATATTTTTGACCCTTGTAACACATTTTGGCCGAGCTGACGGCGTCCGGCTCCTGCAGACTCTCAGCACTGGACCGTTTCTCCTCCACAGGCCTCGCACTCCAACGCTGCCGTCCGGTAAGCCTTCCACACCAGCGGATCACGCTGGCACACCGTGCCCCCGCCACGCTTCTCTTCTGCCTCGTTTCGGTTTATATCCCCCACGCACACCCAGCCGCCTCCATCCTCAGCCTCGTTGGGGCTCACCGCCCACTTGGAGTGGTCCTGGCTGGTCTTGAAGGGGGACGTCTGCCCTGGATTGATGAGCCTGATGTCCAGGACCTTCCAGCCCTGCGAGCAGTCGGAAGGAAGAATGCCTGTGGAGCGAATCCAGAACTGGACCAGGAGGTCTGACTGCAGGGTGGGGGCTACCCACGAGTGGTAGAGATCTGACGAAGAGGGGAGAAGATGGATGAGGATGTTTTTTGTTATTATACTGATGGTAAACTGTGTGAATGCTCTAATAGATTATTTGTCTTTCTATAAACTTGTACCATCATCAAAAGCGGCTCCTTTGGCAAAGCTGATGAAGTTCGTCCCATCCTTTGAGGTCAGCGTCACACTGCGGTTGGATACAGATTTGGCACGTGGAAAGGTTTCATAGGACAGGTTGTTTTTGTCACAAAGCTCAGTGAGCGAAGGCACCTGGGAGGCCAAGGACTCGGGGATGCTGCAGTCATACACATTAGGCTGATTGATCTGCAGCTGCTCGCCTGCGGTGCAAAAGAAATTTGATTTAAAGCAAACAGCGTCCCATAATTACATCATTCTTTAAGTGAAGCAAATACAGAGCAGTGTACTGCTAGCACTGGCCCAAAGTCATATGAAGGACCTGTACTGCAACACTGTGTACAGCAACATATAACTAAGTACAGTGTAAAGACGAACCTTAAAGTTTACTACAAACAAAACCACACACATTTATCTCATAATAGGTTTTCTTCCTTGCTCTGTGATTTTCCATAATTCCCATGATTTTCGTTTGGGAATTTCATATTTTTGCAGTAGTTTCTTCCTGTCTGATGTAAAGCAGAAGAACTGGAAAGACGACTGAAACCGTGATCAGAAGATATTCATTTATAAATCTTTAAATCGCAGCAGACCAACATATACTGTACAGCCGTGATTCCAAAAGAGTTTGGACACTGTGTAAAATCTAAATAAAAACAGAATAAAATCATTTGCAAATCTCATAAAATATTAGCTCATTTTGAAGACAGCAACATGTCTCAAAAGGCTGAGACGGTTTATCACCGTGCAGCATCTCCTCTGCTTTTAGCAGCGTAAACATCTGGGAGAGAGGAGAGCAGCTGCTGGACCTTTGGGGAGGAACGTTGTCCTCTCCGTGTCTGAGAGGATCGGAGCTGCTCGGCAGTCCTGAATCTTCTTTGCCATATTTTTTGTTTCGTGACAAATGAACTGTTTGCAGTGGTGAAAGGTTCAGACTCTTGAAGCCACGCTGCTGCATAGATGCAGCGTGTGGTTTTGCTGAAATACACAAGACCTTCCCTGAAAAAGACGTGATCTGGATGGGAGCGTATGCTGCTCTAAAACCTGTATATACTTTTCAACATTGATGGCATCCTTCCAGATGTGCAAGCTGCCAATTTCACTGGCACTAATGCACCCCCATACCACCACAGATGCAGGCCTCTCCTCTCTGCGCTGGAGGTCATGATGTCCATGATTGGTTTCTGGATCATGTTCACATAGGGCTGCTTCTTTGGATGATGGAGCCTGAATCTGCATTTGTGGATGTCACAGTGAGCTGCATTCACAGATCTCTGGATGTGTTCCTGAGCCCATGCAGTGACAGAATCGTCCCTGTTTTGAGTGCAGTGCCGCCCGAGAGCCTGAACATCGCAGGCGTCTGATTTTCAGCCTCGTCCTTTGCACACAGAGATTTCTCCAGATTCTCTGAATCTGTTGATGATGTTGTGCACAGTAGATGATGAGATATTCAAAGTCATTGTTCCACAAATTGTAGATGCAGTTTTTGGTGAACTTCTGCCCATCTTTACTACTGCCTCTCTAAGATGCTCTTTTTATACAGAATCAATTAATCAATTAACCTAATTAGCTGTAAAATGTTCCTACGGCTCTTTCTTTCTCCCAACACTTACTTTTCCAGCCTTTTGTCGCCCCCGTGGCAACTTTGAGACGTGTTGCTGCCATCAAATTGAGAATGAACTAATATTTTCCATGAAATGGTGAAATGTCTCAGTTTAAGCATCGGAACATTAAGAAGGATTATTGGGATAATTCAGGAATTGTGTCATCGCAGCTGAGCAGAGCAGGCTTCACTCAGCGCTGTCTGCAGCAGAGAACCACCATTGTGCAGAGTCTTCACAGGAAGCTGTTCAATAGTTTATTATTATTACTAATTATCATCATCATCGTCAGGCCCTAGTTTAAGCATTGGTCTTTAATTTGAACTGAATTGGAAATTAAAGCACCACAAAATGGATCCAAAAAATAAAAACTTTTATTATAAAACATTCAAATATAAACCGGAGCAGTGCACACGGCAGCACTTAACGCATTTCACAATAATCTCCATGAAACTCTGGACAGATATTATTATTACCGCTCAAAGTCCTTCAGAGTTTGATAATCCTCTGCCTTTTCCTCCTGTCACCATGAGGATGACATTTTTAGTTTTAATTAAAATGTCTTGACATTCAGACGCTCGCAAGCTGAGTCCTCTGACACACCTTCATCTGGCACAGACTGCAGCACAGACTTTGCTTTAAGGCCAGTAACTCACATATACCAGCTGAGACTGGCGTGCTTAAATCATAACTGACTTATTATGCTTCGTACTGAAACATCAGCAGCATTTCTAATCAAAACAACAAGCAGGTTAAATAAACCATAAACAGGAGACTAATTCTGACAGCATATCAGTCTGTTAATAAAAACAATGGTCAGCAGTGTCGAATATAATTTTTTTCACATTAATCTGCAAACGAATGCTGCAAGGTGAGAACACGATGAGGCTGTGGTCACCTTCTGGTGTTTAACCCTGCAGACTGCAGACTGGACACTGTGACGCTCTCAGCGTCTCGGCTGGAGACACGAGGATCTGATAAAGTAAATCCGTGCCGCGGCGTGAGGGCCAGTATCTCTATGGTTACATAGATTAATTACATTACCGCAGGCACTGCCATAGCAACTGTGCCAACTGCCGGGTCTGCCAGGGAGCTGCGGAGGCACCAGGTGACATGCTGATGACACCTGTTTATGCTGATTATCTCAGTTCAGGCAGTTTCTGTTCTGAGTGCATTATTATGTACCAGGTGACGCTTAAATCAGCTTCTCTAAGAAACAATAATGCACGTACACACTGACACAGATTAGTGATTAAATGTGCTTAAGAAATCTCCATCAGTGTGTGACAAAGGCATCAATCAGGAGCATGTTTGAGCATCACATGGACACTGACTGGGTGACCTCCCTAAACAAAAGAGGCCAAAGAGGAAAAATCGTTACTATGTAACTGCTGCTGGGGCCTGAATTTTGTCCTTTCCTTTACCCAAACAAAGGCCACCATAATATGGTCAAAAAAGAGCCAAAATCGGAGCATAAAACATATGCATATAGTTGTATGTTCAGTTTCCCTGGAGAGGACCTCCTTTAAAGCACCTTGCGATGACCCCGAGGCCATCACAGACGTCTCCATGTTGTTTCAGTCTGTGCTCAGCTCTGTCCTGCAGGAGCTACACCTGCATGCACCTATAAAAGCTCCCGTCCTGCAGTCGCTCTCTGATGCTACAGCGTGATCCTCGGAGCGCTTTCTTTTGTGTACTCCGCCACTCATCCGAACTCAGACTAAACTCCTGATCCAACTGACCTGCAGTTTCAATTGAACTTTAAATCATTTGTTTCCACCTCATCTCGTCTCCCATTCGCTGCTACAGTCTGTGAGCCGGGCTGTGACATTCCCTTTGGAATTATTATTATTATGATGGATATTGTTATTATCGAGTTCTGCTTGTCTTAGATACTGACACTGAAAATATACTTCTGCAGTTTTAAAATTTTGCACTTCCATCCAAACTTAAATATGTTGCTTCTTCTTTTTACTTCATAACTCATGAGAAATCTCTGAGATCATTTTTACTGTGGGCACCGATGACGCATCATATCCTACTTCAATACGAACAGTAAGTAATGCTGCGACGCTGTCAAATGGATAATAGTGGTAAACCGTTCACATACAAACATGTATGATTACTAATAAATGAGCTGACACATCTGAGCAGATATGTGATTGGTGGTTTTTAACTTTTTTCTTCTTTATACTTTAACTAATGAAAGCAGAGTACAGGAACCTACATTAGCCAACATAACAGCTGTAGTTTATGTACTAATATTTGACTCCATTCAGTAGCGGCAGCTGCATTTTAGCTGTAAATGCTCTGTTAACATGAGCTGTTACAACATGAGGTTTTCCTTGTTTTCCATCCAGCAGATACTGTTTCAGTGACAGATGCTCATATTAAACATGAACAAACTTACAAATAATGTACAAATCATCCCTGTGAACCCAAAGCTCCTGGATTAGTCACTGAGAGTGGATCCTCCTAATATGTTCACCGAGCACAGAGGCTCCGCCCACCTGCCGTCTGAATCTTTTGTTTGCAAGCTGCAGCCAAACAAGTTGTCTTAAAAGAAGGAGGAAGTGAGCCTACAGAAAGCCTGGGTATGAGACAAATACTGATCAGTTTGCTACTCTTGGAGAGCCCAAGAATAAAACTATGGAGCTAGAAATGACAGGTCCCCTTTGAGTGGATAAATGTGAGCTCAGTTGCCTTTTTTACTTTTTTAAATCTTGTTTATAGTTCTGCTTATTCGGAAAAGGAAAAAAAAAAAAGATTAAAAATACACATGAAAAATTGTCATTATTTACAGTCCCAGTGGGGGGTTAACCCCACCTACTGGATTATAGCTGAGATTACATAAACCATAACTGGAACCTCTTCAACATAATTTTATTCAGTAAATTAGAAATTGGTTGACAGGCCAGCCAGCAGCTTCTGGCAGCCCTAATCGGGTCTGCAGGCCTCATGTTAACATGGTTAACGTGGTTAACATGCATGGCTGATTCTTATTTATAATCGTATTGATTTCATCACAAAACACTTTTTTTTTGCTCAGCAGTTAAGAAGCCCGGCAATAACAGTTGGACATTTTAACTACTGAGGAAAAATATGACCCTAATATAGATATGAAATTGAAAAGGAACTCTTCAGGTCCTTGTAATTAAAGCAAATTTAGGCAGACCAACAAAACTGCAGACAGAGAGCAGAATATGAATCGTCATTAGCTGTCTGGTCCTTCTCCCAGCACTCATACTGTGATCGCAGTCTAATAACATCATCCATTTAAACATCCTCATTAGGCATTAACTGCATCTTTATATCAACTCCGGCTTTGCTAAGAGGCCACATGGCCCGACTCCAGCCTTACCGATGGTCTGGAAGCGGTCGAGCGGGTACGTAACACAGAGGAAGTTCTGCCCGTTATCTTCGCCGCTGCTGGGGTAATAATACTCTCCTGCCTCTTGAGCGGGGGGGAAGTGAGGAGTGCTGTGGACCAGCCAGAAACCCTGTTTTTTATCCAGCAGCACAACACCTGAGGAGCAGATATTGAAAATACATCAAACCTTTTTCCTCCGCGAGGTTAATGTGGACATTCAAACCAAGCTACACACATTTTTCTATGCTCATTTGTTTCTACGCATCAGAGAAAATGTAAATGCATGTTAATCTGTTCAAATAAAGCACTTCTTCTTTTTTTTAATTAAAAAAATTTTTTTTTCTTTTTTAAGTTAAAAAAAATACTTTTAAATGTTGCTGTAGCTCTTCCGGGGGAACACCGAGATGTTCAGTTTTCATTACCACTTTTGTCCTGTTTCCCTCCCCCCTCAGCAGATGACCCCCCCTCCCTGAGCCTGGCTCTGCTGGAGGTTTCTTCCTGTTAAAGGGAGTTTTTCCTTCCCACTGTCACCAAGTGCTGCTCATAGGGGGTCGTTTTGACTGATATGTTTTCTCTGTATTATTGTAGGGTCTTTACCTTATAATATAAAACACCTTGAGGCGACTGTTGTTACGATTTGGCGTTTTTATAAATGAAACTCGAAGCTGCTTTCCCCTCCTGAGTCACCTGACAGTTTCCCAGAATTGCCTGAGGTGATTGAATTATTTTTTAAATTTATTTTATATATATATGGTGTGAATGTGAGTGCTCATATCTCTCTGTGTGACAGACTGCCCCCCCTTAAATGAATGGATGGATCGAGGCAAATTATTCCAACTTTTTGGGAAAAGCTGTATCAATTCAAACCTTTTACAGTCTCTTGGGACAACTGGAGACTGCTCACCTTTCGTGTGGCCCCCTCTGCTTCCACCGTTGTCTCCCCGTCTGTCACTGGACGAGTCCTCTTGTGGCTTCTGGTCATTGTAAAGGATGTATGCAACCTCCATATTCTACAGAAAACAAAGGTTTTTAACTGATATTAAATATAGGTTCATGCATGTGTGCACACTGCACATAGGAAAGTCTGTTTTTAACCTCAAAACAAAATAAATGAATAAATAAAGCAGCAAACACCAACAACTTAAATTATAAATTCAGAAATATGCTCTGTATCATCATCTGCTTTCCCTCAGCTGCAGAGAGGCAGGCATATTTATATGTATATGGTACACTGTACTGCCAAAAGTACTCACTCGTCTGCATATGAACCTGAGTAACATCCATTCTTAATCCATAGGGTTTAATATGATGTGGGCCCACCCTCTGCAGCTATAACAGCTTCAGCTCTTCTGGGAAGGTTTTCCACAGGTTTAGGAGTGTTTATGGGAATTTATGACTTGAATTTTTGAATTGAAATTGTCTCGGCCCCTTAGTTCCAGTCAAAGGAACTCTTCATGCTTCGGCAGACCAAGACATTTGGGACAATCTGATGCTCCAACTCTGTGGGAACAGTTTGGGGATGGCCCCTTCCTGTTCCAACATGACTGCACACCAGTGCACAAAGCAGCTCCATAAAGACATGGATGAGCCAGTTTGGTGTGGAAGAACTTGACTGGCCTGCACAGAGTCCTGACCTCAGCCTGATAGAACACCTTTGGGATGGATTAGAGCAGAGACTGTGAGCCAGGCCTTCTCTCCAACATCAGTGTCTGACCTCACAGATGTGCTTCTGGAAGAATGGTCAGAAATTCCCATAAACACTCCTAAACCAGTGGAAAGACTTCCCAGAAGAGCTGAAGCTGTTATAGCTGCAGAGGGTGGGCCCACATCATATTAAACCCTCTGGATTAAGGATGGATGTTACTCAGGTTCATGTCTGTGTGAAGGCAGATGAGGGAATATGTTTGGCTGTGCTTCTACACTATGAGCCACATTAAACTATTCACATGCTTTATTCTATGCACGTTTGGTGGAGGCGGTGGTGGTTGAGGAGCAATCCGTTACACAACACAATCACTCAGATGGATGCATCCAATAATTTTGGGCTGAGAACCTTTCCCACAAACTCTTTGGCATGTTTTGATGAAACTCCCAAATTTTCAGTTAGCAGCTGACCTGTTTGACACAGAAAGTCAAGCACCTGAACAAACAGATCGAGTTTCACTTCTCATTACAGGTTTCGTCTTCTGATCTATTAATGTCAGCTGGTTATAGCAGACGTATATGAAAAAAAATGCTTATTAGTGGACTTCATATTTATGGAACAAGAAGTCTTGTGATTGCAGTCACAAAGAAGAAGCAGGAAAAACACATTTAAACAGCCTGAGCTCAGCACACAGTGCACCGATGCAGATAGCCACATCAGCACAGCCGGTCTGTGTCACTGCAGTTAACACAGACTGTCACTTTTGGCCACTGTGATAAACTCAAATGTATTTTAATTGTTGTAAGTTGTAAGAATTTTAAGTTCAACCCGCCTTTTATAAATATTTTTGGAGAAATACCAAATTTAGTCTTGAGGCATGAAATTAAGAAGATAAATCAGGATTTCTAAAACACAACATCAGAACTTTGGGTCACATATAAAGTGAAGCTCTACTTGTCTTAAAAACAGAAGTCAGAATTTTCCTTTTAACATTAATTGTGTCCACGAATACTAAGGAGCTGAAAAGAGTATGATAATCAGATTTTGAAGCGCAGGCATTCACCCGGGTGCGTTCCCAAACGAAACTGAGTTTACAGGTTTTATACGTTGTATTCACTTCCACCTTTGCTGCAGAAAAAAGAAAGCTGATGGAAACAGACCTTCCCCTGCGCGTACAGCTGTCCCACCGTCCTGCCCAGGGCGCCCGTGGTGTCATTCACTGAGCCCTTCCCTTCAGTCCATCCTTCACGCCCTTTGTCCAAAATTAAATACATCTCACCGTATTCAGGAGACTTTTTGCCATGTTCTTTGGGCAGCTTGTATATATAGAACCTAACTCAGACAGAGACACAGAGAGGAAGACTTTTGGAAGGGTGTAAACATAAGAACTGCTTATATTAATGCGTGTCTGAAAATAGTAACTGTTATTGAAAACACTGCTTCAGTTTACTCAGATTAATGCAAAATGTCTACTTTAAAACAAACATATAATAAGTATATTTGTAAAAAGCTTGCTTTCCCCAGGATTGTTATCAATGAATTACCAATCAACAGCATCTCCTTGGTCATTGTAGCAGCTGATTGGTGCGGTGTTGCCCTCTAGCGGCACATAGAGGATCAGCACGGATAGGAACAGAAGCATCTAAGAACCAGAGACAGACTTTTATTAATAATTACAGGTAAATATATGTATAAATATATTTACCTCTGCTATCTTCATCGTTAACCATCATTTGCCTTGTTAGTTCACATTCTCACAACCTTATATAACAGTCGGCTGCTTTTTTTTTTTTTTTTACTAACAGTGATCCATTCCTTAAGAGTTTCAGTGCTCTCAAGTAAAACTGCCAATACAACAGAGTAGAAATACTTGGTTACGGGAAAAGTAAGTCTCAGGTATTAGCAGCAAATGTGCCTCAATAAATATGCAGAATGAGCCGCTGATATATATTCTTATGTATTTTTATAACTGTCCTTTAAATGCTGATGTATTAGTGAACATGCACCATTGGTAAGTTATAGCCTGAGTGTATTGATAATTATTAATATAGTGAATCTACAAAGAAACTAGTAACTACGTAAAGCAGAATAAAAGCACAACATGCCATCTGAATTATACTTTTAGATAAAAAGACGATGAAGCGTAAACTGGACATTATCGAGTAAAATCACGGAAAAATATGCTTAAGCAGTGATTGGGTGAATAACCGGATACATTTCAGCATTAATCAAGGCTCAGTATTTTATATATGTATATGCTAATTATTCCGAATAACTTATTTAATAAAAGGCAGCCTGTGGTCTCAGTTTCAAACAAAAGAAAATCATCTTGTGACTTCTTGGCAAATGAATGAAACGAAACTTTTCGTATCACCGTAAATACTGCAGGTTACAAAAATAGCGTATAAAAAACAGATACAACTTAAAAACAACGAGTTCAATGAGAAAACAATGACCTGATATTATCTGCAGCTAAATATGAACTTAACAATATGAATCAGAGCAGCAGGCGGTGGACCTGTTAGCGCTTCTCATTAACTCGGAGAGGAAAGTCAAAGAAAGTGCAGGATAAGTTTGAGTCAACACACCTTTAACTGTCTGTCCTCGTGTATGTTCTCAATAAAGTCTTATTTTGTTTTGCGGAATTATTAAAATCTGCTTTGGTCTTCAAGTTTCGTCTTCTTCGAGAACGCCCTTGTTTTGGTCTCGGCCTATAATTCGGGGATGAGACAATGACGTCTAACAAACGCTAAAAGCTCGCTAACAACGGCAGACAGGACATTATAGACAGATACGTTATATTACATTAAAGAAATAAAACTAAATAAATGTTGTGTAGCGTTCATGCTTTACGGCTACGGTTGAAGACTGTTTTCGGTGCTCCAAAACGCTGAAACTCTCGTCTTATCCTTCTCCAAAAGTCCTAATTTCACAGTCATGTGGTTGATGACGTCGACCGGTGGGCGGGACAACATAAAAAAGCGGCTATTACAAATACGTTTTTAACATAATATAATATAATATAATATAATATAATATAATATAATATAATATAATATAATATAATATAATATAATATAATATAATATAATATAATATAATATAATATAATATAATACACAGGCTAGTGACCTGTATCCTGTACCTGCCTCCTGCCCTATGACAGCTAGGATAGGCTTCCAGTGTGTCCTGGGTCTGCCCCCGTTGTCTCCATCCAGTAGGACATGTCTGGAACACCTCACCAGAAGGCATCCTGGTCATATGCCCGAACCACCTGAACTGATTCCTTTCGTGTGGATGAGTGGCTCTACTCTGAGCCCCTCTCAAATAACTGCACTCTTCAACCTTTCTCTGAGGGAGCGGCCAGCCACCCTAGAGGTCAGTTACTAGGTCACAGTTTGATGATCAATATTGTAATTGTATCATCAGATCTGCGGACAATCACTGGACACTCGGGTGAAGAGAGGAGCTGAGCTGTTAACTGATCACCACCTGGTGGTGAGTCGGATCAGGTGGTGGGGAGGATGCTGGACAGACCTGGCGTACCCAAGGTATAGTGAGGGTGTGCTGAGAATGCCAGCTAGAGGCCCCAGTCCATGAGATCTTCAACTCCCACTTCCAGCAGAATGGGCCATGTTCCACACCTCTATTGAGGCTCCTGCTCAGAGCTGCGGCTGCAAGGTGGTTGGTGCTTGTCATGGTGGTAATCCCCAAACCAGATGGTGGTGACCGGAGGTGAAGGGAGCCATCAAGCTGCAGATGGAGTCCTGTCAGGCTGGGTTGGCCTGTGGGATTCTGGAGACATCTGACGGGTACCGGCAGGCCAAGCGGAACATGGCTCGGGCGGTGGCTCAAACCAAAACTTGGGTGTGGGACGTGTTCGGTAAGGCCTTGGAAAAAGATTTTCGGATGGCCTCGAAGTGAATGCAGTGCTCTTCTCTTCTGCTCTTCTCTGCTGAGTTCAACTGAGGCTATAGTCAGGGGATGGAAGGAATACTTCGAGGACGTCCTTAATCCTGCTGACACGCGTTCTGCAGAGGAAGCAGAGTCTGCAGATGAGGGGGACAACTAGCTCATCCCTGGGGGTGAGGTCACTGAGGTAGTTAAACAACTCGTTGTTGTAGTGCTATCTTGACTTGCCTCTGCAATGTGGGATGGTGGTTCACATCTTTAACAAGGGGGACCGGAGAGCGTGCTAAACTCAGCCTCCCCGGCCTATGCCCGGGTGCTGGAAAGGGGAGTTTGCCCGTTAGTCGAACCTTCAAGAGCAACAATGTGGTTTTCATCCTTGTAGTTTACCTATCCAGTCTACATGTGCTTTGTGGACTGGGAGAAGGTATTGGACAGCGTCCCTCGGGGCATCCTGTGGGGGGTGCTGAATAGGGATTGTTTGGCCATTGAGTCCCTGCAGTGTGAGCTTGGTCCCAGGACTGCTCACCAATTCTGTTTATAATATAATATAATATCATATAATATAATATAATATCATATAATATAATATAATATAATATCATATAATATCATATAATATCATATAATATCATATAATATAATACATAAAATTTTCTTTCTATAGCAGCTTTCAAGATTAATATCACAAAGTTCTTCATAACAAAACGCTAGAACATAATACCAAAGTTAACTAATTCAGCCTTCTTGTAACAGCAACAGAGACATTTTCACTGATTTCTCCTTGAATAGTCTTTTTAAAACTAGTTTTGTAATTGAAAGCTTCAAAGACTTGAATCTACAGAGTAGAATAGCTCAGAAGAATCTCTAAATCACCTAATTTATGTAAATATTAATGAAAAATGTATGTTGACCTAGTTCATATAAGGTCTTCGACAAGCAGCCGATAATGTAAGAAAGACGAGTGTGTCTGTGATAAACACTCTCTCTCTCTCATTGTTAAAAGTGGAACTTGAATTTGGTAAGACGACCTTCTGTTGTTTCTTCCTGTTTTACTCTTTCACAATTTAGGTGAAAAGTGTGACTTATTTATTTCTTTTTATATGCTTTCTTCTTCAATTCCACCTTCAACCCCATCTCATCTCATATTTTTCTACACTATTTCAGGAAGTGACACAGCATCCTCTTTTCACCTCTAAGCTGCACAGTTCCTCACAAAGCTCCTCTGAGCTGAGTGGACTAAACACACACCGGGGGGAGCTCCGAGAGGCCCCCACTGGCACAGGAGTTGACCTGATTATTGGCTGTAGCGCTTCTGAGAGTGATCATGTAATCATGGGTTGTACTGAGTGACAACTGAAGAATATATTGCATGCATCTAGCACATTGCTTAACAAGTGACTACAGTTTCCCTTTGGGGTGATGTCACATTAACAAAAAGGAATTCAGGAACTTTGAGATAACACCTGTTTTCAGACCATAAGCTCTGTAAAAAATTAACACCTTTATCTTAGCCTCTCCTCTTCCCTAAACGGGATATCACAGGCTCGTCTATTCATATGTGACCGTTTTATGTGCGAAGGGGATTTTTAGAAAGATTAAACATTATCATAAGGTTGTGAGAATGTGAACTAGCAAGGCAAATGATGGTTAACGATGAAGATAGCAGAGCAGGTCTTACGCACTCTTGTGTCATAAGCAAACTGCCTGCAGTGACAGGTGACAACAAGATTCAGGTGCAAAAAATGTAACGAAAATGAAAGAATACACTCTCCAGTATACTTTATTTTGAAGGAGAACTGGTCCCAGCACTGTATGATCTTGGAGCTGCTATCTCCTCATAGTAATGTCTGCTGTGCTACATTACATTTTCAATACAAATAATCAAGACAATGGAAATCAGTAGACTGCATCCTCTACATCAAGGGCACGCGCACACACACACACACACACACACACACACACACACACACACACACACACACACACACACACACACACGGCAACCATTCGAGAGCTTGTTGCAAACATTCAGAAAAATGCAAAAATTTCCAGTGAGAAAGCAGATCTACTGATCCTGTTTACTGCCACTGTCAAATCTAATAAGTTTCCAGTCCTTAAAAATTATGCAAACTTGCTGCTTTAGAAAAACCAAGTGCAGTTAAGATAGCTAAATTAGGCCAATTTGTAATTGCACAGTACTTAGAACAACTTGATTTTCTAAGTGAGGATCACTGAATGAATTTATTCAACTGACATGTCAAATATGTGTTAGATTATACAGTGTGGGGGAAAAAATGAACTAGAAGTAAACGTTTTATCAGGAATGTTCCACAGTTTACATTAAAAGCACTGTTGCTTTGCTAAAACATTAGCGTTTTTGCTACAATCTTGAAATTTTGAAACACTATTAGGAGGAATGACAACTCCCCCTCCCCAAAAAAACATCTTTGGGTTGAACAAGAGTCCTCCTTAAATAGGAACTTAAGCGGGAAGGCTGCAGTAGTGGTTTGCTAACACAGTAGCCCCACACTTTCTTGTTTTCCATCTCAGGTTTGCAGCAAGCATGGTAGTTCGGTCCTCTGCTCGTCCATGCGTCCCCCCTGGACCCTCAGGAGGAGGGAGAAGAAGTCTTCATCATCCATGGGACCAGGAGCTCTGCTGCGCTGGTCCTCCAGCCTACCCTGAGCCTGGGGGTCAAAACGAAAGCAAAAAGCATGGAAGCAACGCTCTCACTGGCATTTGTATAAACAAAGCAGAAAGCGCCTCAGGTCATGACAAACACATCTAAACAGTTCAGACTGCTTACTTGTGTGGTGAGAATCATATCGTAGAGATCGTCTTTAGGCACAGGAACCGGTGCTGGCTTTTTCACAGAGAGGGACAGCTGTTTTATACTCCCTCTGAAACTTCTGGGCTTTGTTTTTGGTGGTGAAGCCCTTCCAAGCTGCGCCCTCTGATCATCTAGCCGCCGTCCTTGTGCAGTGGCCACCAGGTCGAAAAACTCCTCTTTCTGCAGTGAAGTCATGGAGGAAAAGAGGACTGTAACGAAATGAGAGAGAAAAGAGCAAAAGGCAGGGGACTTAATGTGGCCAGTGGTCAAGAAAAAAACATGGTGGTTGATGTTCTACATTCCTGAGTCAGGCAGAATGGGTGGTTTCATCCTGCCTGCTCAACATAAGCCATGATCGTGACACAAAAACGATACCACGGCAAAACGGCGCTCTTACCTCTGTTAACCGGTTTGGAGGTGTTGGGCTCAGAGTGGCACCTCCTCCTCCTGACCCCACTCTCCAGACTGAAGGAGCAGCGCTGGTCATTGAGCCGTCTGCCCTCCTGAAAGGTGCACAGCAGCTCGAACAGTGCCTCTGGGAAGTCAGGGGTTAACCGGCGAGCCTGAGAAAACACAGGTGGGAGGCAGAAAAAGAATGGGGGGAGAGAGGAATGGTTTCTGAGTGAGTGGCACAGACTGTTTGTTGGCAAAGAAAGAGAATCCACTCCTACGTACTGCCACATGCTCTGTAATAAAGAGATACCCGCAGATTTTCCACTGTGAGACTGTCTCTCTCTCTCTGGCTGGTGGCAGTATGTTAAAGTCAACCGATTTACAGCACAGGTAATCTCCGGGTAAGGGCGGCAGATACCAACCTTTTTTGGATCCTCTTTTTGGTTTGGTTCCCCCTCAGCTTGTTGCTCGGATGAATTTAGCTCCTTTATGTCTACTTGAGGGTCACTTTGTGTGGCTTTCTCATCCTCTGTGTTGCTGGGTTTCTCAGATGTTTCTTTAAGCACTTCATGTGGCTGCCCTTCGCTTTCACTGCATTCTCTTGTGAGTCCATCATCTGTGCTCTCAGTTTTCTCTGGTTTGTCCTCTCTTGCACCATCTTCCTCTCTGTTCGTCTGCTGTTTGTCCAAGCTTTGCTCTTCTAAGTTTATTTTACCTGCTATTTCTTCTTGACTGTTTCCTCCTATGTGCTCTTCTTCCTTTTTGACAGCTGACTCCTCGCTGCAGCTTTGTACGGCAGCGTCTGAACCGCCCGCTGCCCTAATTTCAGTAACACTTTCAACAAAGTCTCCATCTTCAACGATGACAAGAGGTTCCTGCAGCTCCTCTTCAGCCATTTCAGCCTTGATATCTGCGTGGTCCAACGATCTCTCTGTCAGTCCTGATAAGAAAATGGAAGAAGCCAGATGTGGATAAAAAAAAAATAGATAAAAAACATCAGAATACTGTTCAAACTTAAAAAAAAATAAATACCACTAGCAAACATAACGTATAAACACTGAAGCTCAAAAGCTTGATGACTGCGTCAGAGCTGCTGTGCTCTGTGTGAGAAACCAGTTTGACAGGTTCAAGTACGCAAGACGCAGATTTTCAGGCAGAAAATTCAAAGAAACTTCAAGTCACATATTCCAGTTAGCTGTGAGGCTACAAATGTGTATGACAGTGTGATCACAGATGTCAGCGTCTTGCTGATAGATGATCTCTGTTGTGTATTTTGCCAGACAAATCCCTGGAATAACTCTTGGTGACAGATCACATTATGTTATTGTCTACCACAAAGTGAATTCAAAGTTTTGGTCCTTACCTTTGCTCTTTGCACTTTTAGCTCCTCAAATCATTATCATTTGAAGTCTCTACAAACTGAGCGCAGCATTTTTTTTTGTTTTTGGCTTATCACTTGTCTTGTGAAAGTCTTTATTAAGAGCAAAGAAGAAAAAAGAAAAGAAAATTTGCTAGTTTCACATGCCGTCGTGACGAGCTCTCGCCTTTTCTATCTGCCCTGCTACCTTCTGTCTTTCTCTCGTCTCCTCTCTTCCTGTTCCTCTTACCACAGCCCACCCCTATTTACTTGGCCCATATCTGACAAGTCAGACTATCATGAAATATTACTGTGAAAAGCAGAATCACTCCCTGTTATGTGTGGGGTAAATGTAAGCTTGTTCCCAAGAAAGGTCTTATGATCCTATCCTATCCTTCTTACAGCAGCTGCTGCTTTAACTGCTGCTCATTTGGTTATGTTAGCCCCAAGTGCAGCATGTTGAAACAGGCGCACAGTTTTTTTTTCTTAACACACTGTGGTTTTCACATCCTGTTGACTTGCAGCTAAAACGAGAAGTAGAGTCAGACAAGTAAGGGAAGCTGTCTAAGCGAGATTATCACTTGAAAAACAAGAAATTTTAAAAAGCACGTCCTTTTATCTGAATGCCTCTGTGAGTGCCTGTAACCTGGTTAGAAATAAAAGAGTGATCTAGTAAACACCAAACTTGACCAGCAGACAGAAAAGCTGCTTAAATAACAGTTTTATCCTTTATTAAAATAGAAAAAGAGTGTGTGTACAAAGACAATCACACAAGGCCATGAAAATAAATTTTATTTTCTATTTAGAACACAGGTCCTTTATCTAATCGACCTTTCACCTGTATAGTTTACGTGTGCTTATCTGTTAAGTTACATACTGCTAATCTCTTAGCCTAACATGCTCCACACTGTCCCACACAAATGTCCTGTTTGCCCCACATTTAGATTGTTGGGATCCGGCCATAACAGCAAAAAGTAACCTCCTGCTGCATTGAATGTCATTTCTTTCTATTTCACCCACCCACGCACATACATCCACCCACACACACTTCTGCTTTCTGAAAATGCAGAGTGCAGATGTTTTGTTGTTGTGGTTACCTTTGGTGCTACACCACCGTACCCACAGAGACGCTTGGTCTGTCACGCGCTGCACCGTGCATGCACCGTCTTGCACCGTTTCCTGTCAGTCGCTAGGGGACCCCGCTCCGTGCGATGCCTCCGCTCAGGCTGTGTTGTGTCTGTGAGCACAGTTGGGCAGCAGTCGTCGCCACTGTGCGTCGCTGAAGATGTTGCAGCAGCAGCAGCCTCTGACGGGCAATGGGCCATCCAACGGCCGGGGACTCGGCGTGAGTGGCCACCCCGGGATGCATGCGCTCAACTCGGTTCACCAACCTTCCCAGCATCGGCCCGACGGAGCGGAATCGGGCCTCGATGGTACAGAGAACGGACATGAAACCCGCAGAGATATTGGGGACATACTGCAGCAAATAATGACCATCACCGACCAAAGTTTGGACGAGGCACAAGCAAAGTAAGTCACAGCTATGTTTTTTTTTTAATTATTTAGTGGTATTGACGCTGCAGCCGCTTTGTGTTTTGCTGCTTTGTCGACTCCGTCTCGCAGGGGCAAAGTTTCCTGAACTTCAACCTATTGTTTAGATTATTTAACTAGAAGCTAACTGATTAGCGTGCTAATTGACACAAGCAAAGTTGCTTTTGGTGTCAAATGTTCAGATTCAAACTCACATGTCCGCTTTTACTGTTTTTCTGCTGTAAGTTATGAACACTTGTTTCTTTTAGCAGCGGCTGTTTAAAATGTAGCTATTGTTAGCATGCTACGCTAACTAAGGCTAACAAGCTAAGGCTACAATAGGTAGCTAAAGATAGCGCCGATATACACCTTAGCACTGTTAAGTAACACGTGTTACAATTTAATTACATAGTAAACAAATAGATAGATGACAGAGCCTACTGGCTATCATATACAGACAGATCAGCAGTGAAAGGTTACCCTCTTAACTCACAGCTAGCCAGAAGCTAACGTTTGCTACATTAGCTCGGCTAAATGTGGTCACTTTGTGATTTGTGTTGTTTTTGTTTTGGTCCATTTGCATGCTGTCAGTCTGTGCCTCTGTTTACAGATAGGCTCTCAGGTTATGCTTCTTTTCTATTTTTTTCTTTATGTGCAGGAAACATGCGCTCAACTGTCACCGGATGAAACCCGCATTGTTCAGCGTTTTGTGCGAGATTAAGGAAAAAACTGGTAGGTTTCTGGTTTCCAGGAGTTTTGATCTCTGTCAGCAGGCACCACTTTAATTTTGTTTGGCAGCGACATTAGACCGTGTTGACATTGTGTCATCAGGAGCCAATAAAGTCATAAACAAGCTGAATTCCTAAGTAAAAAAAAACACAGTTTTTATACTTGTACAGTCTAAAGCAAAAATAATCAGACAGCCTTAATATTAAATGTTAGCTGGAGTATGAGCAGACTGAGATGACAACAGCTGTACAACATGAGGTTTAATTGCTGCAGTACAATCATATCACTTTGCTGCCATGGCTATAATATGTTTGAGCTGCCACAAGGACTGATAAAGGAAATCTTTCCTACCTCGCACTACATCACCTGTGCTGATTTTGTTTATTAGGCCTCTACTTATTAAGCTTTATTTGTGCTGTATTCAAGATTCAAGAGTAATTAAAATGTTTTCAGAAAGAAATATAAAAAAGTCAGTGTACATGGGTGGCAAGCTCTTATTAAGTATTGGTGTGATTTTATTTTTATATATATGTTAGGATTTTTTTTTCTTTATTTTAATTAACTTTTTGTATTTTCTACTTAACTAGGCTCCTTTTTGTAAACATTTTTTCAGACTTCATACGTGGCGTCATAAATAACTGAATTCAGCTATATGAAAATTAAATTTGCAGGTTTCTATGTGCAACTATGGGTGAAATCGAAATGAATTTCACTTGCAGCATGCAATGAGATTAATTATGCTTTGACCTAGAGTGTAGAATTGTCAGCCATATAAGATAAGTTAAATTATATATAGTGTATAGTACATAGTGTATAGTGTGAATTACTTATTTTTATTTTTATCTTCTTATTTATATGTGTATGTATAATGGTTGCAGGTACAAAATACATTTCACTGTGCATTGTACTGTGTATAACTGCCCATGTGACAAATAAACACTATCTTATCTTATATTCATCCCAACAAAAAGTTGGGAAATTTCTGTTATTGCAGGCAAAACATGAAATACAACCTATAAAAATATTAAGGTTTTGTCTTCTTCCACAGAGTTTCATTTTTTACACAAATTGGCCCATTGGTGTGAAAAGGTGTGTAAAAAAAAAAAAATGTCATTAAAGGCTTTGATTTGATATTGAAATTTTCCCCTTCCAGTCACTAAACCATAATGCTTGAATCATGACTGACAGACCTAGAGTAGTAAGATTTACTGCTGAGCAAGCTTTGAGGCACGTGCTTAAAGCCCAGGATGATGGTTAAAAAGAGTTCAGCTGAAAGAGATGAGTTGCACAATAATGATTGAAAACATAATTAATTACAATAGAATATTTTAGAATATCTGTCAGAGATGAAGGAAACCAGTAGCGATATGATGAACACCTAAAATAACTTGGCTGCTTGAGGGTTAAAAGGTACCGTCTAAAAGTGCATTTCTAGCAAAGTGATTACGAGTGTGACTCGCAAAACAAGATGATGGCACACAAAGGAACAACTTATGTCATCCCAAACCTGTTTCATCATTGCTTTATGCTTGAATTCACTGTTTGTAAAGGCTTTAGTTTAAGAGAGTGGGAGA